>NC_057812.1:662508006-662528236 GCF_018294505.1 Triticum aestivum
GACATCACAGAAAGGGCTTTAAAAGAAATGCCACAGTCGGACGTCGGGGCGACATCACAGAATGGGCTTTAAAAGAAATGCCATAGTCGGACGTCGGGGCGACATCACAGAAAGGGCTTTAAAAGAAATGCCACAGTCGGACGTCGGGGCGACATCACAGAATGGGCTTTAAATCACAAGTAAATAATACTCATATTAAACATTTAATTCATAAGAATATGTGGGTTAGTCCATCCACAGGAATAATCATTTAACTGGAATTTGCACTCATGCGAATCACCGGAGTCTCTGTCATCAAAACTGGCATTTGATTAGGATAAGATAACTCGATCTAGGACATGGAATAGATGATTTGGAGGAATATATGACTCTGCAGAGTTTGTACAAAATTATTCCCACAGCCAACGGATTCCCGTAGTCACGAAGGACTAGTTCCATTTATGGTATTTCGGAAGAAAACACAACTAACTAGTACACACCCATCCTACCTCTCGATGCTAGGAATCACCCTAGACATCGTCCAAGAAAAACTTTTGAGACGGGGAGATCACAATCTCGAATAGCATGGGATCAAATTTATATACGCGCGCTCTAAGGGGTGCCCCCCTCTCGGTCCCAACCGGAAACACCCATGCCCCTTGACCGGATGACTGGCTTTAATCCAGGGCCATGGAACCATCATCCCGGCCTCTCCTTTTGGTGTGTACCAGGAAAGCGATTTACAACTTACTAAACCATATTCCTTGCGGAAAACATGTGGTAGTACAGGGAAGGCGGAATGAAAGAAACTGGAATGATACGAGCTGACGTTGAAGTCACGTAGTCTGGCATAAGCCTGGCATGCTACAACACTGCCATCTTACCCATCCTCATGCCAACACATGGCCATTCTTACTCACATTCATCCACTTATGGATCATCAAACTCACTTACCTCAACATTTCATAAAATAACGTTCATCGGTATGCTCATCAACATGCCATGAAACTAGCTAAATGCAGAACATGCCAAGACACTCATCATATCAAAAGTTCAAACATGCTTGCCTAGTTCGGAGTAGTCGGAACCTAGCTCGGTGAAGTTCGCGGCTCCGTCACCTCCTTCGGTATCTACGGTATAAAGAAAAATATATGCGCTATCGTAAATACCAAGGAGTGCACAGAAAGTACTTCAAATAATTTTCAAATAAATCTGATAAAAAACTAGACAAAATTTTAAAGAGAACAGAAAAAGAATCAATCAAAAATACTTTTCTGTTTAAAAGTTATAAAGGTTTTTGTCCAGGGACTCATCTGTAATGAAACAGAAGATTTCCAGGGGCTAGCTTATAAAAACAGAAAGCGCTTCGGTAGCGACTACGCCAGCCCAGAGGGAAAGCACATTCGGCAGAAGACGTTTTCAGACAACGCTTCGCTCAGACAGGATAGAGAGGCTGACAGGCGGGTCCCGCCCGTCGGGTTTAAAAGTTCAAACGGGGTGGCAGAGTTCGCCGGTGCCCGAGAGCCGCGGTGGTCGCCGGTGGCGATCCACGGCGAGGCAGAGAGATCGAAGGGTACCTCCGTGTTCAGGGCACCCTTCCGCGTCGGTTGGTGGTGGTGGAGGCGGTCGGCGAGCACCACGTCGACGGCGAGCTTTGCTCCGGCGGACGGCGGTTCGGGTGGTTGCGGACTTCGTCGGAGAGAGGTGCAGTGATCAAATTGAGGAGGGGGTTAGGCTTCTGGTAGCTAGAGGGAGTAACTGACGGGGTTTGGGCACCGGAGACGGCCTCACCGGAGCGAATCGAGGTGGAGGCCGAGGCGGATCGGGGCGGCCGAAGTTGGGGGAGGAGACCTCCTCGAGGTCCCTCTAGTGGCCTGGCGTGGCGTTGGTGAGGAGTGGGGATGAGGCTTGCACGAGGTTGAGCTCGGGGGCCCTTTTTATAGGCGGCCCGAGGCGGTTGCCGTGAACGGGGATCTCCGGCGAGTGGTTACGGTGGTGCCGGGGATGTGCAGTGGGATTAGGGGCTTGGGCATCGTCGTTGAGGTCCTCCGGTTCCGTTTTGGTGCTAATCGAGCTGGAGATTGGTGCTTAGGAGGTGAGTTCGACAGAACGGGGCGGCGCGGGCCCGTCGGCGGCAGGGAGCGCGTCCTGTGCTTGCCGGTCGCGGTGGCGGTGCCATGGGCGTGCGCTGGCGTGCATGAGGCCACGCGGAGATCCAGGGAGCGATGGGCGGCGCGGAACGGCGTTGAGCCGCCGTTCTTGTCCCCTGACGGCTGTAACGGGGTCTCGGCCGCCGCAAGACACGCCAGCATGGGCAGCCAGGGCGCCACCGACGCCGGGAAGACGCCAAGCGCGCGTGCGGGATGCTCCAGACAGGAGGAAGAGGCGGCGAGGAACGTTCCAAGGGCACTGTGGGCATGTGACTGAAGCTCTGTCGAAGATCGACACTGAATCTGAATCTTCTGAATTTTGATTAGCAGCAGGGCATGCAAGGTGTTCGACAGAATGAAATTGGCCTCTGGTGATTTTTCCTTGAGCTGAAACTTGGTGGAGTGGCTTCTCATTGCTCAAATAGGTTGCCTGAATTTTGGTGGAATTTTTGGGAGAGTGTAGATATGAATTTCATCAAATTTGGCAAATCTGGTCCAAACTTGGAGAGACTGAATTTTGAAAAATTTGAAAAGAGAAGGAGTGGATCAAGATGGTTCTGAGTTGTGGGTACCAAGGACTATCCAGGAGAGTTGGTTTGAGGTCAAAACTAAAATGCAATAGGGTACTTGCGTTGAAAATCCCTCAGGCTCCAAATAATTTTCAGAATTTGATTTGAGAGGGGAAATAATTAGAATAAAATCCAAAACTTGTTTGGACTAGTTGGGACAGAGAACTTAGGTTGATCACAAGGTGTAGGGGAGGTTTTGGAGAGGTTTTATCACATGGGCAAGAATGCCAAGTCAAGGATGGTTCCAAAATATGAAAATCCCCAAATTTTCATAGAGTTTTATTTTAAAAGAAAACAAATTAAACTCCCAAAATAAATTTGAGAGAGAACCAACAGAGAAGAAGCTTTCAAAAGATCAAACACCAAAGTTTGAAAAATAAAATCCTTGCCAAAGCAAAGGAAGTTTTTTAAGTGGAAGGTTTTTTTTTCTGAAAAAGAAAAAATTTAAAAGGCCTCTCTTCAAAAACCACAAAGTTTTTGATAAAAACCAAATAAAAATTTTGGAGTGTCACAACACCTACCCCCTTAGGAAAAATCTCGTCCCCGAGATTTCAGCTGATCCTTAAATAGGTGTGGATACTCTGTCCGAAGAAAATCCTCGCTTTCCCAAGTTGCTTCACTATCGGTGTGATTGCTCCACTGGACTTTGAAAAAACTTGATGGTCTTCTGTCGGGTCCTCCTTTCAGACTCCTCTAATATTCTTATGGGACGTTCCCGATAAGTGAGGTCTGGCTGCACATCAATGTTTTCGTGGGATACTTGTTTCTCTGGGTTGCTTACGCACTTCCTTAATTGAGAGACGTGGAACACGTCGTGAATATCGGATAAATCCTCGGGTAAGTCTAGCTGGTAGGCTACAGTGCCTCTTTGTGCCACTATGCAGAATGGTCCAATGAATCTTGGTGCTAACTTTCCTTTAATCTTGAATCGTTGCAATCCTCTCATAGGGGATACTCTCAGGTATACGAACTCACCGGGTTCGAAGCTGACCCTACGATGTTTCTGATCATAATAACTCTTCTGTCGGCTTTGAGCGGTCTTAAGTCGGTCTCTGATTAGCTTGACCTTTTCCTCGGCTTCTCTGAGCATGTCTGGTCCGAAGATGCGGCTGTCTCCGGTCTCTGACCAATTTAACTGGGTACGACACCTTCGTCCGTATAAGGCCTCAAATGGTGCCATTTGTAGGCTGGTCTGGTAGCTATTGTTATACGCGAACTCGGCGTATGGCAGGCTTTCTTCCCAACTGGTTCCATATGTGAGGACACATGCTCTCAGCATGTCTTCTAAAATTTGGTTTACGCGTTCGGTCTGTCCATCAGTCTGTGGGTGGTATGCGGTACTGAAGGCTAGTTGGGTTCCCATAGCCTGTTGTAAATGCTCCCAAAATCTTGAGACGAACTGAGTGCCTCTGTCGGATATTATAGTCTTCGGGACACCGTGCAGACAAACTATGCGGGAAAGATAAATCTTGGCAAGCCTCTGAGTGTTGTAGGTCGTCTTCACTGGAATAAAGTGTGCCACTTTGGTCAACCTGTCAGTGATGACCCATATGGCATCATTCCCGTGTCGTGACCGGGGTAGTCCGACAATAAAATCCATCCCTATTTCATCCCATTTCCACTCAGGTATTTTGTTCGGTTGTAGTAGTCCGGCTGGTCTCTGATGTTCAGCTTTTATGCGTTGACATGAGTCGCAACATGCAATGAAGGTGGCTATGTCCCTCTTCATACCGTGCCACCAAAATCTTTCCTGAATATCTTTATACATTTTGGTCCCTCCAGGGTGAATTGAATATGGAGTGGTGTGTGCTTCAGCTAAAATTTGTTGCTTAAGGTCTTCTATGTTTGGCACGCATAGCCTTTCTCCGTACCATAATATTCCTTCATTGTCTATGACGAATTCCGAGGCCTTGCCCATACTCAACTTTTTTTTTAATTCCTTCAATGCTGGGGTGACCGGGCTGAGCTTCTTTAATTTTCTCCACAAGGTTGGGTTGTATTTCCAAGTTTGATATGGTGCCTTCTGCTACCATTATCAAGTTGAGCTTGGCAAATTCTTGTTGGAATTCGGGCCTCACGCTGTGTAAATTGTCTTCGTCGGAGCTGGGGTTCCGACTAAGGGCATCGGCCACTACATTTGCTTTCCCTGGATGGTAATGGATACCAACATCATAATCTTTTACCAATTCCAACCAGCGTCGTTGCCGTAAATTTAGTTCTGGCTGCGTGAAAATATATTTGAGACTTTTGTGATCCGTATATATTTCACATCGATTCCCAAGTAAGAAATGCCTCCATTCCTTGAGTGCATGAATAACTGCTGCCATTTCTAAGTCATGAGTGGGATAATTTTCCTCATGCTTGCGAAGTTGCATTGATGCGTAGGCGACAACCTTGCCTTCTTGCATCAACACGCATCCGAGACCCTTTCTGGACGCATCACAATATACTTCAAAATTCTTGTGTATGTTGGGTACAATCAATACCGGTGCTGTTGTTAACTTCCGTTTTAGCTCTTGGAAACTTTTCTCACAGGCTTCTGTCCATTCAAACTTCTTATCTTTCTTGAGCAACTGTGTCATAGGCTTGGCTATGGTGGAAAATCCTTCAATAAATCTGCGGTAATATCCTGCCATTCCCAAGAAACTCTGTATGTCCGTTACGCTGGCTGGTGACTTCCAGCCAAGTACGGCCTTGACTTTCTCTGGGTCCATTGCGATACCGTCTTGGGTCAGCACGTGGCCTAGAAAGCCTACTTGTCTTAGCCAAAATTCGCACTTGCTGAACTTGGCATACAATTGGTGTTTTCTTAGCTCTCCTAGCACAATCCTGAGATGTTCTGCGTGCTCTTCAGGTGTCTTGGAGTATACCAATATATCATCGATGAATACCACGACGAACTTGTCCATAAACTTCATAAATACTTTGTTCATGAGGTGAACAAAATACGCTGGGGCGTTAGTTAATCCAAATGGCATCACTGTGAACTCGTACAGTCCATATCTGGAGGTGAAGGCTGTTTTGGGGATATCTTCCGTTCATACCTTCAATTGATGGTATCCTAACCTTAAGTCAATTTTTGAGAATACCTTGGCCTGAGCGAGCTGATCAAATAAATCATTTATTCTTGGCATCGGGTATTTGTTTTTGACTGTGACCATGTTAAGTGCTCGATAGTCAATACACAATCTTAGTGTTCCATCCTTCTTTTTGGCAAATAAAATTGGTGATCCCCAAGGTGAGGAGCTGGCTCGAATGTATCCTTTTTCCAGTAATTCCTTTATTTGCTTCTTCAACTCGATCAACTCGGATGGTGCCATTCTGTATGGTTTCTTGTATATGGGGGTGGTTCCGGGTGCGAGCTCAATGCTGAACTCTATCTCTCGGTCTGGTGGCATGCCTGGTAGCTCTTCAGGGAATACATCTGGAAATTCACACACTACTGGAACCTTATTTAGCTCAGAAACGTCCACCTTATTTAATCTCGGTTGTCGGGGTATTTTTCCTTCCTTGGCTGATACTCTTATTGTCTTCCCTTGGTGGTGTGTGAGAATTACGGTCCTGTTGAAACAGTCGATAAAACCT
The DNA here is from genome assembly GCF_018294505.1 of Triticum aestivum. Lineage (NCBI taxonomy): Eukaryota > Viridiplantae > Streptophyta > Magnoliopsida > Poales > Poaceae > Triticum > Triticum aestivum. The sequence goes on from NC_057812.1 coordinate 662,514,290, forward strand.
TTATTGGTGGTTAGCCAATCCATCCCTAGGATAACATCCAGTCCTTTATTTTCCAACACAATAAGATTTGCGTGAAACTCCAATCCTTCGAACTCAATGACCACATTCTGACAGTAATTCTGAGCAACTTGCTGAATCCCAGGGGACTTGATGGTCATGGATTTCTCCAAAGGAAGCATCGAAAAATTATTTTGCAAAGCAAAACTTTTCGAAATGAAAGAGTGAGAAGCTCCAGAATCAAACAAAACCATTGCAGGTATTGTGTTGACAGGAAACGTACCGAGTACGATATCCGGAGCATTTTGTGCCTCCTCTTTGGTTACGTGATTCAGATGACCTTTCCTGTGGTTATTGTTGGGATTGAAATTGTTTCGCTTGGGCGCGGAATTGTTGCCGTCGTTGTTCGGCTTTAGGGTTGAATTCCTTGGCTTGGGGCACTGTTTGGCATAGTGCCCTTCTTCTCCACAAGCGTAACAAGTAACGCCGGGGCGATAGGTGAATTCTTTGTCCCTTGCATGATAATTCTTGATTGGGCGTGAGACATTGGATGAGGATTTGTGTGTCCCACCCTTTTGAAAATCTGTCCTGCTTCGGTGATTGCGAGCATGGTTAGTCTGGTCCCTTTTTCGCTTGCGGATATCTTCCAGACTGCGTCTCTCATTTTCCAGAGTAATGGCTTTGTCCACCAGTGTTTTAAAATCAGGAAAAGTGTGCACGACCAGTTGACACTTAAGTGCGGGCGCCAGACCGTCAAGGAATTTCTCCATCTTCTTGCTTTCAGTCATACGCTCTTCATTGGCGTAGCGGGACAATAGAGTAAATTGACTGTTGTAATCTGACACTGTCATGTTCCTTTGTTTGAGATCATCGAATTCTCTCTTCTTGATTTTCATAATACTCTTAGGAATGTGTGCACCATGGAAACCTTCCTTGAAATCATTCCAGGTTATGTTATTTTCGTTGGGATGCATGTGCAGAAAATTCTCCCACCACGATGCGGCTGCTCCTGTGAGATAGTGCGGAGCATATAATACCTTCTTGGGGTCTGAACATTTTGCAATAATTAATTTTCTCTCCATATCTCGAAGCCAGTCCTCGGCTTCAAGAGGATTGTCAGTGTGAGAAAATGTTTGAGGACGTGTCTTCTGTAGCTCAGATAACTTGGAATGCTGTTGATACTGTCCATGGTGATTTCCCATGTTGATGACTTGGTTCATCATTTCCCGATGTTGTTGCTGACTCTGCTCATAAAGGCGGCACATTTGCGAAAGTGCCGGTTCACTACCCTGTTGGTTTGACTGTCCCTGAGTGAACTCGTTGCTGGGTAGTGTATCATAATTCCCCTCTGATGGAGTTGGCATGGAATGGGTCCAAGGACGAGACATTTTTCACTCTGGGGATATATTTTTGTAAAACTCATAAGAAAAGCGGAAAAAGTCGCAAAAACAAATCCACAAATGCATAAAGCTGGCAGATAGAATTAAATATCCAAGCTAACTTAAGAAAAACAAATCGACTTGCGCATGGAGAAGGACTGCTCATTACATATCTTACACGCGGGCGGTAATTATACAATACATCACTCAGGATATGCGTACATAATCCTGACATGTTATTTAGGCTAGTGCACTTCTCCAGATCCTACATGATGCGCAAACAGGCTACTTCTCACAACCTATGTACATATCTTACAAAGCGGTACATCACACGGCAGCTAAGCGTACTCAGGCAGAGATGTTGACGACCTCCTTTGCCCTGCCGAGGGCGAGGTGTAGCGAGGTTGGGGACTCGACTTCCTCCTCGCTAATGGGCTCCATACGCATAGTGTTGCGCAGAGTGGACGGAGTGGTTGCCAGGGGCGGAGCAACACGTACAGGAGTGGGCGCGAAGGGTGGTGCAGTGCGCGCTGGAGTGGGCGCAATGACTTGGTTGAATTCTTCGGTAGAAGGCAGGCGACGAGCAGGCGTAAAAGATGCTGATGACGAGACAAAAGTTAGTGGCGGTGTGATTGGTAGGAGCTCCCTCCTGTTGGCAGCACAGCCATGAACTGAGTCCATGCGGGTAGCTACGAAGTCGTCCACCAGGTTGTCGAAGGCTGCCTCCAGGGCCCGGAGATACTCAATGAGCATCTCAAAAGCCTTGTCTCGTTCTCCTCTGGGGCAGGAGTATGCGTAGTGACAGGTGTAAGGCACATGTCATGGAAGATAACGGTAACGACGAGTCTTCATCACGGGAAGGACATCCCTGAGACGAGCTATCGCCTCGCGGGCTGCCATCTGCGTAGCATGCCTCTCCGTAGGCATGGCTCTTCCCATGAACCGGAAGCGGCGTAACTCACCACGCCCTCCCTTGAACTGCACCGCGGCCTGGTGCATGGTCAGACTGTCGTTGACTCGGTGCTGGTAGAGTGTGAAGACTGGGCGCACAGATGGCCCCATCGCGACCTGAACGATGAAGGAAAGAAGCTTGACGAACCCATCGGGCACGTTGGCGAAGGTCTGAGACTCGCAGCTGTTGTCGTCCATCTACAAAAGTAGGCAAAAATTCTGCATGGTCAGATCATAAATTTATGCTGACTGACAGAAAATGACTACAATTGCAAAAATATAAACTAGCTCTATCATGGAAATAACCAATTAGCGATCGCACCTAATGGCTTCCTACAGTCAGCCTGGCTCTGGTACCTAGCTTGTCACGACCGGTTTTCCAATAAAAATATTTATTGAGAAACCAATCTTTTTAGTCCAGTATGAGAGAAATCCTCCTCACTGGTAGACAATTTCTTGATACAATAAGCCAGTAGCATAAAATATATTACAGGGTCGAACTACGGTTGCTCAACCAAATTATTACAAGCACACCAATAATTATACATAATGGCGGACATGACACAGTGGTGTGGAGGCATACTACTGACTCGAGGATAGGGTGGTGGTGGATAAACACAGCGGGGAGAGAAATACAAGACTCTAAGTCTATCATCCCATCGAGCGTCGAGGTGAGGCTCGATGAATTTATTTGGTAGCGGAAGCGGATATAAAACAGTGACCAAATCCAGGGTCGCACGAGACTGACTGGGACTCCTCTAGGTGTCGGACTCGCTATCAAACTCTTCATCCATGAGATCGCCTTCATCAGCATCTGGCCAAATCAACAAGCCAGTGAGTACTTTGAAAGTACTCGCAAGACAGTTCGGACGTAAGATATAACAAATGCATGCATGGATGCGTCATGATTAATTCACCAATGTACATTCAATAATTAACATAGCAAGGTATGTAAAAGGGAAACGGCGGTAGTCCGCCTGAAATCCTAACAAAACATAATTAAATACCGATCGGGTGTCTGAAGCTACGCCTCGAAAGGTGAACAAATAAATATAAAGAAATGGTGCGACAGTCGGACGTCGGGGCGACATCACAGAATGGGCTTTTAAAAGAAATACCATAGTCGGATGTTGAGGCGACATCACATAAAGGGCTTTAAAAGAAATGCCACAGTCGGACGTCGGGGCAACATCACAGAATGGGCTTTAAAAGAAATGCCACAGTCGGATGTCGGGGCGACATCACAGAAAGGGCTTTAAAAGAAATGCCACAGTCGGATGTCGGGGCGACATCACAGAATGGGCTTTAAAAGAAATGCCACAGTCGGACGTCGGGGCGACATCACAGAAAGGGCTTTAAAAGAAATGCCACAGTCGGACGTCGGGGCGACATCACAGAATGGGCTTTAAATCACAAGTAAATAATACTCATATTAAACATTTAATTCATAAGAATATGTGGGTTAGTCCATCCACAGGAATAATCATTTAACTGGAATTTGCACTCATGCGAATCACCGGAGTCTCTGTCATCAAAACTGGCATTTGATTAGGATAAGATAATATCGATCTAGGACATGGAATAGATGATTTGGAGGAATATATGACTCTGCAGAGTTTGTACAAAATTATTCCCACAGCCAACGGATTCCCGTAGTCACGAAGGACTAGTTCCGTTTACGGTATTTCGGAAGAAAACACAACTAACCAGTACACACCCATCCTACCTCTCGATGCTAGGAATCACCCTAGACATCGTCCAAGAAAAACTTTTGAGACGGGGAGATCACAATCTCGAATAGCATGGGATCAAATTTATATACGCGCGCTCTAAGGGGTGCCCCCCTCTCGGTCCCAACCGGAAACACCCATGCCCCCTGACCGGATGACTGGCTTTAATCCAGGGCCATGGAACCATCATCCCGGCCTCTCCTTTTGGTGTGTACCAGGAAAGCGGTTTACAACTTACTAAACCATATTCCTTGCGGAAAACATGTGGTAGTATAGGGAAGGCGGAATGAAAGAAACTGGAATGATACGAGCTGGCGTTGAAGTCACGTAGTCCGGCATAAGCCTGGCATGCTACAACACTGCCATCTTACCCATCCTCATGCCAACACATGGCCATTCTTACTCACATTCATCCACTTATGGATCATCGAACTCACTTACCTCAACATTTCATAAAATAACGTTCATCGGTATGCTCATCAACATGCCATGAAACTAGCTAAATGCAGAACATGCCAAGACACTCATCATATCAAAAGTTCAAACATGCTTGCCTGGTTCGGAGTAGTCGGAGCCTAGCTCGGTGAAGTTCGCGGCTCCGTCACCTCCTTCGGTATCTACGGTATAAAGAAAAATATATGCGCTATCGTAAATACCAAGGAGTGCACAGAAAGTACTTCAAATAATTTTCAAATAAATCTGATAAAAAACTAGACAAAATTTTAAAGAGAACGGAAAAAGAATCAATCAAAAATACTTTTCTGTTTAAAAGTTATAAAGGTTTTTGTCCAGGGACTCATCTATAATGAAACAGAAGATTTCCAGGGGCTAGCTTATAAAAACAGAAAGCGCTTCGGTAGCGACTACACCAGCCCAGAGGGAAAGCGCATTCGGCAGAAGACGTTTTCAGACAACGCTTCACTCAGACAGGATAGAGAGGCTGACAGGCGGGTCCCGCCCGTCGGGTTTAAAAGTTCAAACGGGGCGGCAGAGTTCGCCGGTGCCCGAGAGCCGCGGTGGTCGCCGGCGGCGATCCACGGCGAGGCAGAGAGATCGAAGGGTACCTCCGTGTTCAGGGCACCCTTCCGCGTCGATTGGTGGTGGTGGAGGCGGTCGGCGAGCACCACGTCGACGGCGAGCTTTGCTCCGGCGGACGGCGGTTCGGGTGGTTGCGGACTTCGTCGGAGAGAGCTGCAGTGATCAAATTGAGGAGGGGGTTAGGCTTCTGGTAGCTAGAGGGAGTAACTGACGGGGTTTGGGCACCGGAGACGGCCTCACCGGAGCGAATCGAGGTGGAGGCCGAGGCGGATCGGGGCGGCCGAAGTTGGGGGAGGAGACCTCCTCGAGGTCCCTCTAGTGGCCTGGCGTGGCGTTGGTGAGGAGTGGGGATGAGGCGTGCACGAGGTTGAGCTCGGGGGCCCTTTTTATAGGCGGCCCGAGGCGGTTGCCGTGAACGGGGATCTCCGGCGAGTGGTTAGTGGTGCCGGGGATGTGTAGTGGGATTAGGGGCTTGGGCATCGTCGTTGAGGTCCTCCGGTTCCGTTTTGGTGCTAATCAAGCTGGAGATTGGTGCTTAGGAGGTGAGTTCGACAGAACGGGGTGGCGCGGGCCCGTCGGCGGCAGGGAGCGCGTCCTGTTCTTGCCGGTCGCGGTGGCGGTGCCACAGGCGTGCGCTGGCGTGCATGAGGCCACGCGGAGAGCCAGGGAGCGATGGGCGGCGCGGAACGGCGTTGAGCCGCCGTTCTTGTCCCCTGACGGCTGTAACGGGGTCTCGGCCGCCGCAAGACACGCCGGCGTGGGCGGCCAGGGCGCCACCAACGCCGGGAAGACGCCAAGCGCGCGTGCGGGATGCTCCAGATAGGAGGAAGAGGCGGCGAGGAACGTGCCAAGGGCACTGTGGGCATGTGACTGAACCTCTATCGAAGATCGACACTGAATCTGAATCTTCTGAATTTTGAACAGCAGCAGGGCATGCAAGGTGTTCGACAGAATGAAATTGGCCTCTGGTGATTTTTCCTTGAGCTGAAACTTGGTGGAGTGGCTTCTCATTGCTCAAATAGGTTGCCTGAATTTTGGTGGAATTTTTGGGAGAGTGTAGATATGAATTTCATCAAATTTGGCAAATCTGGTCCAAACTTGCAGAGACTGAATTTTGAAAAATTTGAAAAGAGAAGGAGTGGATCAAGATGGTTCTGAGTTGTGGGTACCAAGGACTATCCAGGAGAGTTGGTTTGAGGTCAAAACTAAAATGCAATAGGGTACTTGCTTTGAAAATCCCTCAGGCTCCAAATAATTTTCAGAATTTGATTTGAGAGGGGAAATAATTAGAATAAAATCCAAAACTTGTTTGGACTAGTTGGGACAGAGAACTTAGGTTGATCACAAGGTGTAGGGGAGGTTTTGGAGAGGTTTTATCACATGGGCAAGAATGCCAAGTCAAGGATGGTTCCAAAATATGAAAATCCCCAAATTTTCATAGAGTTTTATTTTAAAAGAAAACAAATTAAACTCCCAAAATAAATTTGAGAGAGAACCAACAGAGAAGAAGCTTTCAAAAGATCAAACACCAAAGTTTGAAAAATAAAATCCTTGCCAAAGCAAATTAAGTTTTTTAAGTGGAAGGTTTTTTTTTTCTGAAAAAGAAAAAATTTAAAAGGCCTCTCTTCAAAAACCACAAAGTTTTTGATAAAAACCAAATAAAAATTTTGGAGTGTCACATATATCATATATGGGAATTATGCAGTCTCATGTCTTTTAGCCAGCCATAATATATGTGAAATGTGCAATGCCATCCAGTTTAACCAGGCATCATATATTTGAATGATATCTTGCCCATACTTTTCTTCATTACATTTCCATTTGTCGACAATGTTTGTACATTAAACTACTCTTCCTGTGAATCAATCATCTGGGTGGGAGATGGAAAAATCTGGAGTGAAAACAAGGCCTTCAGAGCAGACAATGCTACCTGTCGAAGCAGATCTCTTGTTGGGTCCCGATAGCTCCTCAGAGATGGATTCAGAGATAGATGACCAGTCCTATTCCCGCACTGAGGTGTATGCTCTAACTTGGCACGGTTATACTACTCATATCATGCATACGGTGTCTTGCATTGCATAGTTTAGACATCATATACACAATATTCAACACCATGTTTTTAGTTCAGACATCATATCGAATGCCCTCTGTTTAGCATATAAATCACATATGTGAATTAAATGATGCGATCCTGATTACTTAGATAACATGTAGGTGAATTATGTCATGCGATCCTATTTAGTTATTCATCATATCTTCGAATTATGTTATGCTATGCTATCCAGTTTAGATAGACATCATATATGTGAAATTATGTCATGCTATTCGTTTTTGTTAAACAATATACATGTCAACTATTTCATGCCCTCTTTTTTCCACACTATATATTGCATCTATCTCTCATACAATGTCTGTACATTCAACTATGTTTCCTATTTATCAGCCACTTGAATTGGAGCGGGTGATGCCAGTATCTAGCGGACTAAAAACACGGTCTTCAAATAAAACAGTGCTAACTCTTGGTGGAGATAGCACCCCGGTTGTACATGCACAAGAACCAGCCCTACCACACATAACCCAAACTCTCGCAGATTGTACCCCTACTGTGATGGACAGAGAACCAGCTTCACCCAATCTAACTCCAAACCCAGCCAATAGTAACCCAGTTCCTATTGACACATCACCATCTCCACCATAGAGCTCCCAAACAAGAGCAGTTAGTAAGGCAGCTCCAGTGCCCAAAGGGCCAGTACTATCACGGCGAACCCCAACTCCACCAGTTAGTACGCTTATTCCTGTGGAGGAAGCACAACCAGCTAGTTGTAGTTTAGCATCTATCGCATTTGATGTTGTTAAATCATATGTGCGTATCATCCCATCTTGGAAATATTATACTGAAGATGAAGGAAAATGCCAGTTGCAGGTGTTTGTCCAGGAGTTATGTGTAAGTAATGTTATTCATGGCAATTACTTTGCTTCGTCCCATATATTCTACCTCCATGATGGTTATAATACAGCATTTTTTCCCATTTTTCTCTATAGAGAAGGACCGATTTGGAAACTCAGGATGAGGTAACCTGTGCTAATACCTCTGCTATCTACAAGAATGCTTGGTGGCAGTATCGAAATTACCTAAAGAAAACTAACTTCACCGGGAAAGAAACTCATTAAATTCCCTTACGTTCTCCTGAGACACATTTACTGGACGATGACTTGGAACGCCTTGTTCTGTACTGGTCCCGAACCAAGAATGTGGTAAGGTCTATGATCTCATTTTCTATTTTTAAGTATTATATTCTTGTGTCTTACTATACTTTGTTCATGTAGAACAAGTGCCTAAACCTGAAGAACAACTGTTCTAATTTAAGATTCCATTGCTATCATAGTTCAAAAAAGCTCTAGGTGTTAATTGTGTGTTTTGCCACCGCCTTGCGCTTTACTGACCAAAGCGCATGCTTATGCGTAGTTATGCACAGATTATGCGTAGTTATGGGCAATGCATTTTGCCAATTCCTAGAGCCTAGGTGCGCTTAAACGCTCGCTTAGGCGCACCTTTTTTAACTATGATTGATTTGCTCTTGTATCACTGTATTTACTCATACAAACTTGTTTTTAAATTGAAGGATCCAATTTAAACTCCAATGGCACAGCAAGTATGTTCACGCATGTTTCTTTAACATGTTTGCTCTTATCAATAGCTCTGTTAATTTCAATTTCAATTGTGTATACAGTTGACTTTCATATCATGCACATTACTAGCATCACAACAGAGCCAATAGTGTTGTTGTACATCGATCAGTTGTGCTGCAACAAGAAGCTGAAGGACTGCGGAAGTCCCTAGAGCATTCAGATGCATACTTTCTAGTGCAACAAGCGTTGGATACCCAGGATAAACAGGACAAAGCTAATCAGCTTGCTAAGCTTATTGCCAGCATGGTGGATACCCAGGATAACGTTTCTTGAGCTCTTCTAAAGTTGTTTCAGTTATGCTCTTGTTTTGCTACCGCGTTTATTTGCACTGGTGGCCAATTTTGACGGCCAGTGTATGTAATATGCTCCTTTGTTCCCTATATTTGCACTGGTGGCGAACTTTATTGCCCAGTGGATGTAATATGTGTAATAGCGGTAATAGGCTAGTGTTAATTGCTTTCTTATTTATTTCCTTATTGTATTCTTTAGTTGTTTGCTTGTAGTCACTGCAGTTCTTTTTCTGTTTTTTTCTAGTGGCCACAATAGCTTATTTTTGGTAACTAGGCCAAAATAATCATGGCAACACACGGACTGTTGTAACCATGGGCCTCCCGCGGGCCATATGAATCGTGGGCTTTCGTCCGGCCATAGGATCCATCGGCCTTCTATATGGGCCTTAGGGTCCATGGGCCTTCTACGGGCCGTACTATCCATGGGCCACATACGGGCCGTAGGATCCATGGGCCTTCTACGGGGCGTATCATCATTTCGCCAATCATGGGTCGTACTATTCATGGACCATAACGGGCCGTTAATAGGCCATATTTGATAACTCTATGAAAACAGCCCAATGGGTTTTTTTGACATGAAAACGGCCCAACGTATTAACGGTCCGCAAACGGGCCGACTATAACGACGGGCTGAATTTGGCCCACAAGCAGAAAATGACAGTAATGGGCCGTAAGTAACCGAATGCTGCAAATGAGCCCAAGAATCAATGGGCTCTGAAAAGGCCGAAAGATAACTTGGGCTAGAAACGGCCCAATGGAATAATGGTCCGTTAATGGGTATAAAGTGATACACTGTTCATTACGGGCCAGTTTCACCACGAGCCATTAATGGGCCCAGAGTTACAAAGGTCCTCATATGGGCCGAAAGAGGTCATGGGCCACACATGGGCCGGAAGTTAAAACAGGCTGAATCATATGGCCCAGATGACGCTACTGGGCCTAATTTGGATAGGGCGTAACGGGCCCTGGGTTAGCGGGTTGTAAATGGGCTATATGCGAACAGGTCGTTAACATGCTTTCCATGGGCCGGCCCGCCACCTTTTGACCAAGCCAAACGGGCCGGCCTTTTCACAAGAATGGGCCTCTGTTGGTCCATGCCACGTGTCGCCGTCTCATAGGCACCTTCGGTCCAATGAGCGGATGACATCTGTCCCAGCAGTGAGCCGACACGTGTTTCCTCCAGCCAATGATGATTTCACACATGGAAAATCCCCATTGGTCGGGGCTGTTAATGAGTTATCGGATCCAAAACCCGACCCGATAGCTTAACGGTGTTCCGTTACGGTGGATGCCACGTGTCGGTCACCCATGACGAAAGCACTTCTATGACGCGTGATTTATCGTCATGGAAGTGGACACTTCCGTGATGATAATTTTGGTAATGTCATGGAACACTTCTACGACAGCACAGGTATGACTATCTTGATTCTGTCATAAATTTGTCATGGATGTACATGGATGACAAAAAACGCGGCCTACTGTGACAAACATGTATCATCACGGAAGTGTATTTTTTGTAGTGTGAGTAGTTTACCTCAGACCTTCGAGTCCATAGTTATTAGTTAGATGGCTTTTTCTCTCTTTTTGGATCTCAATACAATGTTCTCCCCCTCTCTTGTGGAGATCTATTCGATGTAATCCTCTTTTTGCGGTGTGTTTGTTGAGACCGATGAATTGTGCACTACTAGGAAAAGGCCTACTAGTGGCGCACCTGTTTTGCCTACTAATGGCGCACTACAGGTGCGCCACAAGGCCTACTAGTGGCGCACCTGTTTTGCCTACTAATGGCGCATTATAGGTGCGCCAATAGCATCACGCCATTAGTATTTTTTACTAATGGCGCACCTGTGGTGCGCCATTAGTATCTGGTATACTAATGGCGCACCGGCCTACTAGTGCCGCACCTGTTTTGCCTACTAATGGCGCACTACAGGTGCGCCACTAGCATCACGCCATTAGTATTTTTTACTAATGGCGAATTTAATTTTTTTCGTTTTTTTCTTAATCTTGGGTCACTATGGCTTCTTCTCGCTTTTTGGATCTCAATACAATGTTCTCCCCCTCTCTTGTGGAGATCTATTCGATGTAATCCTCTTTTTGCGGTGTGTTTGTTGAGATCGATGAATTGTGCACTACTAGGAAAAGGCCTACTAGTGGCGCACCTGTTTTGCCTACTAATGGCGCACTACAGGTGCACCACAAGGCCTACTAGTGGCGCACCTGTTTTGCCTACTAATGGCGCATTATAGGTGCGCCACTAGCATCACGCCATTAGTATTTTTTACTAATGGCGCACCACAGGTGCGCCATTAGTATCTGGTATACTAATGGCGCACCGGCCTACTAGTATACTAATGGCGCACCGGCCTACTAGTGGCGCACCTGTTTTGCCTACTAATGGTGCACTACAGGTGCGCCACTAGCATCACGCCATTAGTATTTTTTACTAATGGAGAATTTAATTTTTTTTTGTTTTTTTCTTAATCTTGGGTCACTATGGCTTCTTCTCTCTTTTTGGATCTCAATACAATGTTCTCCCCCTCTCTTGTGGAGATCTATTCGATGTAATCCTCTTTTTGCGGTGTGTTTGTTGAGATCGATGAATTGTGCACTACTAGGAAAAGGCCTACTAGTGGCGCACCTGTTTTGCCTACTAATGGCGCACTACAGGTGCGCCACAAGGCCTACTAGTGGCGCACCTGTTTTGCCTACTAATGGTGCATTATAGCTGCGCCACTAGCATCACGCCATTAGTATTTTTTACTAATGGTGCACCACATGTGCGCCATTAGTATCTGGTATACTAATGGCGCACCGGCCTACTAGTGGCGCACCTATTTTGCCTACTAATGGCGCACTACAGGTGCGCCACTAGCATCACGCCATTAGTATTTTTTACTAATGGCGAATTTAATTATTTTTTCCGTTTTTTTCTTAATCTTGGGTCACTATGGCTTCTTCTCTCTTTTTGGATCTCAATACAATGTTCCCCCCTCTCTTGTGGAGATCTATTCGATGTAATCCTCTTTTTGCGGTGTGTTTGTTGAGATCGATGAATTGTGCACTACTAGGAAAAGGCCTACTAGTGACGCACCTGTTTTGCCTACTAATGGCGCACTACAGGTGCGCCACAAGGCCTACTAGTGGCGCACCTATTTTGCCTACTAATGGCGCATTATAGCTTCGCCACTAGCATCACGCCATTAGTATTTTTTACTAATGGTGCACCACAGGTGCGCCATTAGTATCTGGTATATTAATGGCGCACCGGCCTACTAGTGGCGCACCTATTTTGCCTACTAATGGCGCACTACAGGTGCGCCACTAGCATCACGCCATTAGTATTCTTACTAATGGCGAATTTAATTGTTTTTTTCGTTTTTTTCTTAATCTTGGGTCACTATGGCTTAATCTTGGGCCAATATGCTTAATCTTAAGTCAAATCGCACTCTGTGGTCAAACTTTCCAGAAGGTCACCCATCCTCACACTACTCTAGCCCAAGCACGCTTTTTGGATCTCAATACAATGTTCCCCCCCTCTCTTGTGGAGATCTATTCGATGTAATCCTCTTTTTGCGGTGTGTTTGTTGAGATCGATGAATTGTGCACTACTAGGAAAAGGCCTACTAGTGACGCACCTGTTTTGCCTACTAATGGCGCACTACAGGTGCGCCACAAGGCCTACTAGTGGCGCACCTGTTTTGCCTACTAATGGCGCATTATAGCTGCGCCACTAGCATCACGCCATTAGTATTTTTTTACTAATGATGCACCACAGGTGCGCCATTAGTATCTGGTATACTAATGGCGCACCGGCCTACTAGTGGCGCACCTATTTTGCCTACTAATGGCGCACTACAGGTGCGCCACTAGCATCACGCCATTAGTATTTTTACTAATGGCGAATTTAATTATTTTTTTCGTTTTTTTCTTAATCTTGGGTCACTATGGCTTAATCTTGGGCCAATATGCTTAATCTTAAGTCAAATCGCACTCTGTGGTCAAACTTCCCAGAAGGTCACCCATCCTCACACTACTCCAGCCCAAGCACGCTTAACTTCATAGTTCTATCCAACCCCAGCACCAGCTCACTTCACAGGCACTTGTTGATATATCTATCATATCTATCCTATTAAACCGTGTTGATGCCTAGGACTTTGTTCATGTTCATGAGTATGATGAAATTTTGAAAAAATATCTCAAACTTCCCGGTCATATTACATATCATATTTTGAAAAAAAATTCTAAAAAAATAATTTTTTTTAAAAAAAAAAATTTTCTCTTACTAGTGGCGCACCTAGCAAATGGTGCGCCACTAGTAAGTTTAAATTTTTTTTCATTTCCCCTCTCTAGATCTTAAAAACCCCGTATCTTTCGTTCTGTTAGGTTTTTGGCAATTTTGAAGATGTTGAACAAAGTTCCCCGGTTCAATTCGGATGTAACTTTTCGAGTAGATGATTTTTCATATAAAAAACTTTTTAATCCGAGTTCGTATGCAAAAGTTATGCCCATTTTACTAAATTACAGAGAAATTTTGCAAATAAAGTCGAAATTCATATTTGTAAATTTTCCCAACAACTAGAGCACATATTACATGGGAAACTTATTTTTTAATTTTTTTGACATTTCCATCATTTTCTTTTATTTTTTAAAAAACTAAAAAGGCGGTCCACCGGGGGGGTGCATTTAGCACCAGGGTTACTAATGGCGCACCACACATCAGGTGCGCCATTAGTAACCCTGGTGCTAAATGTATTACTAATGCCGCACCTGGTGTGTGGTGCGCCATTAGTAGTTTTGAAAAAAAAATATTGTTAGTAATGGCGCACCAGTGGACGATGCGCCATTACTATTTTTTTATTTTTTTTCAAA
>NC_057812.1:662528481-662529213 GCF_018294505.1 Triticum aestivum
TTCAAAACTACTAATGGCGCACCAGTGGACAGTGTGCCATTACTAGTTTTAACTAGTAATGGCGCACTGTCCACTGGTGCGCCATTACTAACAAATTTTTTTCAAAACTACTAATGGCGCACGGTGGGTGTGGTGCTGTACAAAATCAAGCGCTGCTGCTACTTAGTAGCAGCGCGCGTAAATAAACCGCACTACTGCTATGACTTTAGCAGTAGCACGTATTAGTGAAAAGCGTTGCTGCTACGTTTGAACTGGGCGCACATGGCTAGCCCAACCTAGCAGTAGCACGTATAATGGCCCAGCGCTACTGCTAATCTCCTTAGCTGCAGCGCGCTTACGTGTAAAGCGCTGCTGCTAACGGAAATAAAATAAAGTGAAAAACAAGTAGAAAAGTAAATGAAAATAAAAGAAATAGAAAAAGGAGAAAGGGAAAAAATAAAATGTAAAGAAAAATAAAACAAAAAAGGGGGAAAAGGAGAAAGGAATAGCAGTAGCGGGTTTCAGTAAACGCGCTATAGCTAACTTAGCTATAGCGCATTTCCGGAAACGCGCTACCGTTACGTTTCACTTAAACAGCGGTTTCCCCCCACCCCGCCCCCCGGCCACCAATTCTTCCCCAAATCGTCCCTCGCCCTCACCGCCATCTCCTCACCGCCGCCACCCGAGGCCGCCCTCAGCCTCACCGCCGCCGCCCGAGGCCGCCCTCAGCCTCACCATCGCCGCCCGAGGCCG
>NC_057812.1:662529537-662606510 GCF_018294505.1 Triticum aestivum
ACCGCTGCCGCCCGAGGCCGCACTCAGCCTCACAGCCGCCGCCCAAGGCCGCCCTCCACGTCACCGTCGACGCCCTCCACCTCACCGCCGCCCGAGCCGGCCCAGGACCGCCCTTGCCCATGCCCGAGCCTGCCCTCTCCGACCCTGCCTCCGTCACCGAGCACCTCCCCGCCACCGTCTCTCCCCTCTCTGTAAGTCCCCCACCCTCCTCCTCACTCATCTCTCTCTGTATTTTAGAGAAAAAAATTAGATGTTAATTAGATGTTTTTCAGTTAGGGCACTAGAGTTTTGCTAGGTTAATTAGGTTAGTAGTGCTGCTAGTAGTATTGGTACAGTAGGTTAATTAGGTGATGTTAAATGAATAACCTAAATGAATGAAATTAGTAGTTAACTGATTTTTTTCCTTTCATCATTATAGAGCACTAAAGTTAACTGAATTTTGTTCTATTAGTAGTTAAATGAATTTTCTTCTACACTGTTTGCACATGTGGTTGCTCGTGTATATTTGGACACTGTTTGTAGCCAATGATGCTTAGTGTCCTATGTTTTGCCGGAATGTTGATTCATTTCTTTTTTGGCAAATTTCAGGTTCTCAATTTGTCCACTTTTTAGCAAAGCTCATGCCGAAATTTTCCATGAATTTCGGCATGACTTGTGCTACAAACTAGGACATATCGAGTGCCGTGATTTGCCGCACCAGGAAAGAGTCAACATTCCTGCAAAACAATAGGCCTTTTTATGTCATTATTCATTTTATTAGGTCTAGAATTAATTGACTAGATTTAATCATAGGAAACATGGCTAGCAATGATGAAGGACAGGGTTCTGGTGATTGCGACGACGCCTACCGGGCGGCAGACGAATTTTTTAGCCTTACCGATGATTAACCGATGTTATTGTTGGGCCCACCGGTGGCATCGGGGATGAGATCGACACGGAGACCGGTGCTGAGACTGAGACTGGCGCTCAGACTCAGACCGACATCGAGACCGGCGCTGAGTCTAAGACCTGCGCTGCCTCGGGGAGCGGAGCCAGTGTAGAACCGAAAGCAAAGAGGCAACGGGTTCCTAACAAACTCAGGACTACTAGAGTGGTGGTCACGGAGGTGGACGACGGCAATTTTGAGCCAACGGCGCCCGAGGAAGCGCGTCGATGCTACGGCAATCAAATAGGCTGCATCGTACGGACAACCGCCACCATCAAAGATGAGAAACTACAAAAGATAGAAAATATGAGGAGCTCCCTCCTAAAGAAGTTTCACCAAATATTCTTGTTCCCGGGCCGGAATGAGAAGGATTATAAAGATCCAGATGAGGACCCAACAATGAAGAAGATAAACAAACACGCCATGACAAAGTTTAGCGACGCGTTGGCCGCCTGGAAAAATCGAGTGAAATCAAGGATCATCGACAAGAAGGAACCCTACTCCGAGATTGTAAAGGATAATCCGACAATCACGGAAGAGCAGTTTCAAATATTCAAGGAGGCTTGCGAGGCCGAAGATGCCAAAAAAAGTCTAAGTACATGAAGGGGCTTCAAGAGAGGAACATTGGGAGCCACCACCTCGGAAGCCGTGGTTACGGCGGAAAGAGGTCCAAATGGGCCAAGGAGGACGCGGAAGCCGCGAGTCTGGGAATCCCAGACCCCTTGGCGGAGTTCACCATCCCGCAGGAGCATGACATCCTCAGGGCCCGGCACCATTGGGACCCAGTGAAAAAGGTTTACGAGACAACACCGGTCATTACGGAGTTCATGAGACTGCTGGTAATTTTAGTTTCTGATCAATTCGACTGCACACGTTAGTCATATTTGTAAATGGTCGTTGTGCCTTTTGCAGAGAGAGAAGCACAGGATTGCGACCGAAAGCGACTCGCCGTCTGAGGCATTGGCGAGGCCCAAGTGGGACACTCCATTCAACCGGGCGTTGAACATATTGAAACAACAACCGGTGGATACTCGACCGTCGTATGGACGCATGCACGGTGTCGGAGACGGCGCCACGTGGAAGAAGTACTACCGTGAGACCACGGAGGAGAGAAAGGAAAGACGGAGGTTAAATGAAGAAAACATCGACAAGAGGGTTGAGATTGCGGTTGAGAAGAAATCAACTGAGACAGTCGCAACAGCGGTAGCTACCGCAAAACAAGTGGCTTTAGATATTTCTACTACCTTGGTTCCGGTCATTTTCAATTGGACCAGGCAAAATCCAAAAAAAGATGCAGCGGACTTTCCCCTTGCTGACTTCTTGGCGGGGAGCAGCTCGACTAGCGCTGCACCAGCACCTGCAGCTGCACCTGCTCCTGCACCGGCTCCCGCACCGGACGTGCTAGGCGGTGCTTCGTCTTTGGCTGAGCTCGACGCCCTCACGGTATCTGTCACACCGGCCCCCTTCAATATAAATGTATAATCTCCCGTTTTCGTTGCCTTTCAGATGTCTCACATCGCAGACTTTTCTTTGCAGGCCGACAAAACCCCGTGCACCATATTGTACACCATCGGCGACCAGAAGGTGGACGTGGGGAAGGCGACGATAATGGAGCTGAAGGAACCATTGTTTCACAGCTGGCCGATCCCCCCGAACGTCTTCAAGGTTTCTGTGGCCAGTGTCAAACCGGGCCATGAGAATTTGCCTCCTCCAGTACTACTGGGGGATGACGACGAGACACCGCGGCGGCTTGGTGATTGTTGCAATGCTGGGTGGGTCCTGTTGTGGCCAAAGAGTCTGCTTCATCTGGAGGCGGCCGAGAGCACACCCACGAGAATGCAGCCTCAGCAAGGTATGAACATCAACACCCCACCTACCCAATTATCGTCGGGTGTCAGGTTGGGTGATAGCGGACGGGGTAAGGAGGAGGCTCCATTAGTCGTTGATGACGTCGCCATGGATGAGGATGAGGACGACGATGGCACTGCTGAACAGTATGTTTATACTGGCGCCTCCTCAGGGTTTGAGCGTCATGAGTCGGTGCCTGAATTGCCGTCTCAACATATTATGGACGACCTTCCGGTAGTAAAGAAGTTTAGGAAGAGAGCGAGGAAAGGCAAAAAAGTTGTTTCTATGATCCAGCCGCCTCAGCAGCCTCGGCTTCAGGACCGTATAGATATCCCCGGTGCGGATAAATGGCATATCCCCGGTCAACCAATCCTACCTGCAACAGCGCTACGGGCCAGATTCGACGATCTAAAGAGACTTCATGACGATGTGCTGCGGGTAGAGAAAGACATCATCGCCTCGAAAGATCCAGGATACCCACTCTATGTGGTTAACATTCCGCGGCAAATGTCGTACGTTGACAGCTTCCCTGCGGATAAGTTCTTCCTCCGATTCGATTACATATTCGACATGTTTCACGTGAAGAAGCTGGATTTTACGTTTGTCCGCCTTTATGCCTTCACATGAACTACATCATCGGGGTTGAGCAGATATCTCATATCTGTGTCGCTGACCCGTACTACATGCACGAGGGCTTCTTGGGAGTCTGTGCAAATCATCGTGAATACACGAGGGATTACATCGTCAGTTTCATGCTCACCAATAAGGACAAGGGGGCGATTCTCGTGCCTTATCTTCCCGTGTAAGTCATCCGCGCTGCTATCCTTCCTTCGATTTCAATCATTCATTTGCACGGTGGAGGCTAATTAATTTGAGGACTTATTTTGCGCAGCGGCGGGCGTGCCGTCCTCATCATCCTCTACCCCCGATTCTCCCACGCTCTTTACTTGGACACGTCGAAGAACATTCACAAAAAGGATTACACCCACATCAAGGATGTTCTCGACAGTGCTATGTATCACTACCAATCACTGGGTGGAGAGGTCAGGGACAAGAAGATGAGGGGCGGCAGGGTCGCCTTCGGCCATAAGACCAACTTCTACTGCATCCAGCAACCAGACGATTCTTTTAATGATGGATTCTATGTCCTACACCACATGCTAGAGTACAGACGCGATCACCAGAACCTTCACATGGCACCTTCTTCCGGCGATGCCCATATTCTGCAATGGGCAAAGGACATAGGAGATATCGAGGATCATCGACTTCGAGCTGAGTTCTATAACATCCAGCGTGAACTTGCCCAAATCATCATGAAGGAGGTCGTCGGAAAAACAGGGATGTTCTACGGAGAAGGATAAATGTCGCAGGAAGACGTCCGAACATGGATAGCCTCTCAGCGTCTCGACCTGAAGCCTTTCACTAGGCTCGGGGACTATCTCCCTGACTTGGATGGATGGAACGACATGTTGGAGTGATTGTTGATATATGACAATGTGTCCGTTTAGTCCATACTTTCTGTATGACAAAACTTTGAGTTATGCACGGTGAAACTTTATTTGTGATGTAATTAAACCATCCTCCTCCTCAACTAGCGAAAATCACTCTAGTTAGGGAATTTTGGGGTACGATGAACTTTGTTATTTATGCTTATGATATGTTGTTTTTATTTTTGCCAAGTCTGTCTCTTTCTGTTGCTCAACTATATATGTTGCATATCATCGACTCATGTGATGATGCAGGTGCATAGATCATAGATGGCGAAGAAGTGCTATGCCAGGAGTATATATACGACAAGTGGCCAGAGTGTCAAGCCCTTCCAGTTTCCGAGCGACAGGCAGTAGTTAGTTTAGAGGTTCACGCTAATGCGAAAGAGGGATATGAACTCATGTTCTCAAAGTGATAGCTCTTCTCACGTATATCATTGTTTAGATGGATGATGATGTATTTGCATATCATTCGAGACTTGTATCGCTATTTTCGAGATGATGACGAGAGACCACTTTGTGTTGGATGATGATTATGATGATGACATGATTTGATGAGACTAATTGTATGTATATGTTATGGTTACATTTGTATGTGTATGATATGCCAAAGATTATTGTATAAAGCCTATTCAAATACAAAACAAATACAAAACAAATATGTAGGAAAAAACTAATAAATAAACTAGTAGTAGCGAGGGGGGAAATTTAGCAGTAGCGCCGCATTGTCAGTAGCGCATCCCAGCAAACAGCGCTGCAGAAAATATCAGTAGCACCCTTTCCCAAAGAGCGCTACAACTATTCATGTATAGCAGTAGCGTGGGACAACCGGCGCTACTGCTATGCGTTAGTTGTAGCGCCTTATTAGTAGCGTCGGTGCCCGCGCTAGTGAGAGGCCCAAAACCCTCGTTGCTGGTAGGCTTTTCCCTAGTAGTGATATCATCTATAGCCCTTTTCCTAGTAGTGGTGGGTTTATGATCAAGATTATCTATAAACAATATTTGAATCATCTCTGAATTCTTTTATGTATGATTGGTTATCTTTGCAAGTCTCTTCGAATTATCAATTTGGTTTGGCCTACTAGATTGATCTTTCTTGCAATGGGAGAAGTGCTTAGCTTTGGGTTCAATCTTGCGGTGTCCTTTCCAAGTGACACTAGGGGAAGAAAGGCACATATTGTATTGTTGCCATCGAGGATAACAAGATGGGGTTTTATCATATTGCATGAATTTATCCCTCTACATCATGTCATCTTGCTTAAGGCGTTACTCTGTTTTCATGAACTTAATACTCTAGATGCATGCTGGATAGCGGTCGATGAGTGGAGTAATAGTAGTAGATGCAGGCAGGAGTCGGTCTACTTGTCTCGGACGTGATGCCTATACACATGATCATACCTAGATATTCTCATAACTATACTCAATTATGTCAATTGCTCAACAGTAATTCGTTCACCCACCGTAAAATACTTATGCTCTTGAGAGAAGCCACTAGTGAAACCTATGGCCCCTGGGTCTATCTTCATCATATTAATCTTCCAATACCTAGTTATTTCCTTTGCTTTTTTATTTTGCTTTTATTTTACTTTGCATCTTTATCACAAAAATACCAAAAATATTATTCTATCATATCTATCAGATCTCACTCTCGTAAGTGATCGTGAAGGGATTGACAACCCCTTATCGCGTTGGTTGCGAGGAGTTATTTGTTTTGTGTAGGTAAGAGGGACTCACGCATAGCCTCCTACTGGATTTATACCTTGGTTCTCAAAAACTGAGGGAAATACTTACGCTACTTTGCTGCATCATCCTTTCCTCTTCAAGGAAATCCAACGCAGTGCTCAAGAGGTAGCATTCGTCGCTAGGAGAACCAGATGTGCGCAGGCATGATAGATCTGAAGAAGGCGATGACTAGGATCACGGAACTGGAGGAAGAACTCAAGGATACACGCGAAGATTATGAGGAGGAAATCGTTGTACTAGTGGAGAAGAATGACTATTTGGAAAGGAAGCTAGGAGTATTCATGGGAGACCCCGCACCAGGAGGAGAAGACGAAGAACCCAAGGAGATTCGCCCGGGGGACTACATCATCATCGACGACACCGACTCGTATCCCGACGATAGCGATGATGACTATGAAGACGAAGCTGGAGCAGACATCATGGAGTCTTCGACCGATCAATATTTTAAGTAGACCACCACATCAGTAGTAGTATTCCACCATGTATATAGTATAGTCCGAGCACTTTTGTGACGATAGTTAGATCGATTGTATGTCCTTGCTTGATTGATTGAGTGAAATGATTGTGTTTGTCCCATGTGCATATGGGTAGTGTTTTTCTCATTAGACATCATTCTATTCTATTCTCTTCCCTCTAAACCCATCAGATTCCTCCGAGACGTGACCCCGGATTTACTTTCCCATCGGAGCTCACTCAGTTGATCCAGCAGCAGAATACCCTGATGCAGTTGTTAGTACAGAACCAACGCAGCAACAACAACAACAACAACAACAACAACAACAACAACAACAACAACAACAACAACAACAACAACAACAACAACAACAACCCATCGCCACCACCACCAGTTGACAACTTAGCACGCTTTCTGAGGTTGCAGCCGCCGGTGTTTTCCAGAAGCACCGAGCCCATAGTAGCAGATGATTGGATTCGCAGGATTGGAAGGGAGTTAACCACTGCAGGATGTACCGATGCTGAGAAGGTGCGTTTTGCCGCACATCAGTTGGATGGACCAGCAGCCTCATGGTGGGAGAATTACACTGTCACCTACACTATAGCCACTGTTACATGGGACCAGTTTCAGCAAGCTTTCCGTACAACCCATGTCTAAACTGGAGCTATGAGTATGAAGAAGTGTGAGTTTTGCAACTTACGCCAGGGGAACCGTACTGTGCCTCAGTATGCAGATGAGTTTAGCAAGTTATCTCACTATGCCCCTAACGATGTGGCCACAGATGCCGCAAAGCAGGAGAAGTTTATGGAAGGGCTGAATGATGAGATGAGCATGCACTTGATGGTGGCAACATTCAACAACTACCAGGAGTTGGTAGATAAGGCTCTTATGATTGAAGGGAAGCAGCAGCAGATTGAGAGCCATAACAGGGAGTATGGACAAGGAAGGTATCATTCAGGAGCTCAGCAGAAGCCTCGCCTAACCCCGAACTCGGGAGGACTTGTTCATAACCATGGAGGCCATAACCACAATGGAGGAAGTATCCATAATCACACTGGCCCAAGGAGTGGGAATGGGAATGGAGCAAGCAACAATCAGAACCACTCCAATCCAGCCACACCCGCCAAGAGAGACCTAAGCCACGTTACTTGTTTCAAGTGCGGGGAGACTGGACACTATGCCACGGAGTGCCCTGAAGCGAAGAATGGAAACGGTAATGGGAGCGCCGGGAAGAAGCCCAATCCATTCAACAAAGGACAAGTGAATCACGTTAATGTGGAGGAGGTTGAAGAGCAGCCGGACGCGGTTATTAGTAAGTTTTTAGTTAAGTCTTTTACCACCCTTGTTCTTTTTGATACTGGTGCATCGCATTCATACATATCAAGGGGATTTGTGGATAAGTTTAAACTGCCAGCCCAAACCCTTAGGACCCCTCTGTTAGTAAGTTCACCTGGAGTAGAGTATATGACTAGTCGATGGTGCGACCAGATACCCTTAACCATTGGTAGCCATGTTTTCCCGTCCGACCTAATAATCTTGGAGTCACAAGGATTGGATGTGATATTAGGCATGGATTGGATGTCAAAGTATGGAGGAAGCATTGACTGTGTTAGTAAGTCAATTTGTCTCACCACCCCTGAGGGGAAAAAGATTAACTATGTATCTAGGCATGCGCCTAGGAGTAGCCAAGTAAATACCCTCACGGGAATTGTTCAGGAGGAAGTGCCTGTAGTGAAGGATTACCCAGATGTTTTTCCAAAGGAGTTACCAGGCATGCCACCGGATCGAGACATCGAGTTTTTGATAGAACTATTGCCAGGCACCGGGCCTATATCAAAGAGACCCTACCGGATGCCCGCGAATGATCTGGAAGAGATTAAGAAGCAGATCAAGGAGTTATTCGAGAAAGTTTACATTCGATGGAGTTCATCACCATGGGGAGCCCCAGTGCTTTTGGTTGAGAACAAGGATAAGTCTCTAAGAATGGTTGCTGATTATCGCGTGTTAAATGAGGTGACGATCCAAAACAAATACCCACTGCCGATGACCAATGATTTGTTTGACCAGCTGCAAGGAGCTAAGGTGTTTTCAAAGATCGATCTGCGATCTGGATATCACTAGCTAAAGATTCGAGAGAAGGATATACCAAAGACAACATTTACCACAAGGTACGGGTTGTATGCGTATACGGTCATGTCATTTGGACTGACTAACGCCCCTGCCTATTTCATGAGCATGATGAACAAGGCGTTCATGGAATATTTGGATAAGTTTGTTGTGGTGTTCGTTGATGATATAATGGTATACTCAAAGAATGAGGAGGAGCACGAAGAGCATTTGCATTTAGTTCTCGAGAAACTCAGGGAACACCAGTTGTATACCAAGTTTAGCAAATGTGAGTTTTGGTTGAAGGAAGTCGGATTCCTTGGACATGTTATATCAGGAGAAGGTGTAGCAGTAGATCCCACCAAGGTTCGGTCAGTCACTGAATGGTTGGCACCCACTTCAGTTAGCGAGATCCGCAGTTTTCTTAGACTCGCAGGATACTATCGGAGATTCATTGAGAATTTTTCCAAGATTGCAAAATCAATGGCGGAGTTATTGAAGAAGGATACCAAATTTAAATGGACAGAAGAATGTGAGGCATGTTTTCAGGAGTTAAACAAACGTTTAACTACAGCCCTAGTGATGATTCTGCCGGATATACTTAAGGAGTTTCAAGTGTATTGCGATGCCTCTCGCCTACGACTTGGAAGTGTGCTTACGCAAGACGGAATAGTTGTTTCGTATGCCTCACGACAACTAAAACTACACGAATTGAATTATGCCACGCATGATTTGGAGTTAGCAGCAGTAGTGTCGGGAATATACCCACGGCGTAAACTGGCCGAAAGTATAACCCGGCCGGACTTGGTGTTTAATTGGTAACCCGCCAGAGGATTGGCGACTAACGTGTCTGGCGGTTCACTGGTATGATGATTCACGAGCCTGAAGACTCATTGGTCACCCGGCGCGTGTTTCAGATGGATGACAAGGCCCAATTCCCAAAAGGCCGGCTCATGTTATGGTGGGCAGGTTTACGAGGAAAGGCGTGAGGAACATTTATCTTACAAGGAGTTAAGACTTGGACTTGTATCCGGTTTGTATTAGAAGGTAGATTAGTCCTAGTCCTAATAGGACTCCACATGTAACCCGCCCCTCTAACTTATATAAGGAGGGGCAGGGCTCCCCAAAGAGGGACAAGCAACAAGTAAGAAAAAACAATATCTAGGGCTAGACAAAAAGAACCGGTTTACCGGCGACTCCATCGTGAGCATAATGAGACCTAGCCACAAACAACATGTAGGGTTATTACCGGATGATGTTTCCCGGGGCCCGAAGCTGTCTAAATCCTTGTCTTGTGTTGCGTCTCTCGATTCCACTCAAGCCCTCTCAAGCTACCGCATAGATGCGTTGGCCTCGCGACTAAGTCCTGACACTAAGGACATCTGCCATGACAAAACCACGACAGTTGGCGCCCACCGTGGGGCCTGTGCACGGTGGTGTTAAGTTCTTGAAGGGATCTCTGCCAAGGATCGAGAAGTTCGCAAATTTTTCGGACGAAGAAGAATCGTTGGGGAAGGATTTACATTGTTTCCAAGGCGAGCAGTTAGATCTAATACCCATATAAGGTTTGATTTCAAGAAAATTTAGGGTTGCGTGGTGCGCGCCACCACAACTAGATGATTCGTCGAATCCGGGTCGACATGTGTTGAGCTGTCATTAGAAATAGAGGCGAGGCAAATTGTCTGTTCAAATTCCGAGATGATCAGGTGTTGCAACAAGTTACACGGAGATTGGACAAGTTATTACTGCTAGTACTCATCACCTGATGGAAACGAGAGGAACTGAAACTATCCGATCAAAGCATCAGGGAGCCGGCTATGACTCGAAAATGAATATGGCCAAGGCTTCGCTTCAAGTTATTTGCTGAACCGCCCCACGCTAAGTCACTGGGCTCCGACGCCTCGAATCGCCCGCCGCTGAGTATGGATTGCAATATCTTATTAGTCAAAGCAGCAAATTCCAGTGAAAATCAGATGTGGTGTTTTCTCTTGCATGATTAACCAATGCAAGATCGAATCGATCTCCAGCTTCCAAAAAATACAAGGTCAAAGTTGCAGAAGTACACGACGGTTGCAAGCCGGGGACTCGGTCTCCGCATCCGTCCCTAAGTCGCCGCCATGGTTTTGCTCCATCTCTGCTGAATCACCGCCGCCTAGCTATGGTTCGAATCGCCTCGCCTCCACTTGGCCCTACAAAAAATTGCCAGACACGGCTGGGCCGCATACAGTTCATCGCAAGCCCGCCGTTCTGCTGGATCCGGTCACTCGTGGCCCGTGCTGGCTTGCCACGCCTGAGCTGCATCGACTCATCTCCCTTCATTGTACCTTGAGTCATGCCTTGCCTTTTCCGTCTCAAAGAAAATTGGTAAGTAGAAGTTATTAGGTAGGAATATAGTAAGAAAAGGGAATAAAAATTGGTTGCTTAAATACTACACAATTCATTTGACATTGCGGGGTAAGTCAACATATGCAGATAGTTGAAAAGAGAACTTACTTCGAACAAAGATTGGACGGATGATTTTGTTGGGGAAGTTAGCATATATCTCATGACCAGGCCCTCTTATGTGCAGTGCAATTTTAGTGCCAGTTTTCAGTACATAAAACTTTGCAATTTCATTCCAAAAGCCAGTGCCACAATAGGAGTCTGTCGGTGTTCTGGGAACGGGGGTCCCCAGACTTGCATGCCTGCGGCCTGCGGCGTGGCTCAAGTGGGGGCCCAACGTGGCCCATCTTCATCAGCTCAAGCTCAAGACCCTCGCGGGGTGGACGACAGGAAGCTTCCTCAGAGGCAGCCTCGTCAGGCAGGCTCGTGAGGAGGCGGAGAGATCAAGATGGGTGTCAGTGTCAAAACCGGCGGATCTCGGGTAGGGGGTCCCGAACTATCCGTCTAAGGCAGATGGTAATAGGAGGCAGGGGACACGATGTTTTACCCAGGTTCGGGCCCTCTTGATGGAGGTAAAACCCTACATCCTGCTTGATTAATGTTGATGATATGGGTATTACAAGAGTAGATCTACCATGAGATCAGAGAGGCTAAACCCTAGAAGCTAGCCTGTGGTATGATTGTATGTTGTCCTACAGACTAAAACCCTCTGGTTTATATAGACACCAAAGGGGGCTAGGGTTACACAAGGTCGGTTACAAAGGAGGAGATATACATATCCGTATTTCCTAGCTTGCCTTCCACGCCAAGTAGAGTCCCATCCGGACACGAGACGAAGTATTCAATCTTGTATCTTCATAATCTAACAGTCCGTCCAATGGATATAGTCCGACTGTCCGGAGACCCCCTAATCCAGGACTCCCACAGTAGCCCCTGAACCAGGCTTTCAATGATGATGAGTCCGGCGAGCAGTATTGTCTTCGGCATTGCAAGGCGGGTTCCTCCTCCGAATACACCACGAAATAATTTGAATACAAGGATAGTGTCCGACCCAGCAAAATAAGTTCCACATACCACCGTAGAGAGAATAATATTTCCACAAATCCAATTTGCTGACTTGTTTTGGCAACACGACATTATGTCACGGCCCGGTGATTATTCAAACCGTTTCCTTTAACTAGCCCCGCACATAACGCGAGGCAGTCTTTTGACACGTCTTGTCAAAGCAGAGATCGTGTCCCCTTATCACGGGATTCTCATCAATACGGGTGTGGGTAACCCAACCGCGCCATCAATTACGGCGCTTGGGGGATAAGCGATTTTTACCAGGCTAGTGGGGACGCATAGTTTCGTCCACCCATATAAAGGGATAAGGATTTACCTTTTCAACCACGCCTTCTTCCTCCTTTGCTCATCCATTTTCGCACACTCGAGCTCCAGCGCCCAAGTTCGCATTTCCCACCTCGACCTTCTCCAACCATGTTCGGAGCGGGAGGCAGGTGGATGGTCTCCTCCGTCATGGAGGGACACATCAAGAAGCTGAGGAGAGCCGGATACCTGCCCGATGACATCGCGCACCGGCTCCCAGAAGAGGGGCAGCTCATCCCCACCCCCAGGCCCCATGAGAGGGTAGTGTTCCTTACCCATTTCCTCCACGGACTGGGATTCCCTCTCCACCCATTCATCCGGGGGCTCAGGTTCTACTACGGCCTGGATTTCCATGATCTGGCCCCGAACTTCATCCTCAACATCTCAGCGTTTATCCTCATGTGCGAGGCCTTCCTCCGCATCAAGCCCCACTTCGGCTTATGGATGAAGACTTTTAATGTCAAGCCGAAGGTAGTGGCGGCCGCCAGGTGGAGTGCGGAGGTGCCATGGTGGGCAAGATGCCCAACGTCACATGGCTCGAGGGCTCCTTCATGGAGACCATAAAGGGGTGGCAATCGGGGTGGTTCAACATCACCGAGCCGCGTGACCCTAAATGGGTAGTGGCCCCTGAGTTCCGATCTGGCTTCCCAACACCGCTCACCTCCTGGCAAGAGAAGGGCCTGTCCTGGGTAGTTCGGGAGAGCTGACCGGACTCCAAACATGTATTCAAAACATGGTGAACAAGAAGCTCAAACTCGTCAACGTAGTCCAGGTCATGCTCAACCGCCGGATCCTCCCGTGCCAACATTGGGCTTTCAACTTGTGGGAGTTCTACCCGGCGCAGCACCAAACTCTGAACAGGCTCTACGACACAACTCACGATGATGCCTGGAGGGTGCTATTCAAGAGCGCCGAGGTTCCCCCTCCCGCTACCTAGGATCATGGATTCAGCGCAAAGCGCCAAGCCAGCGCGTAAGCTGCTTTACCTCTTATAGGATACTTGTTTTTCATAGTTTCACTCCATGTGGGATCTAAACTCCCGTACCTTTGACAGGACTGGCAGGAGATGGCCGGACTGATCGACTGTCCGGCTCCTTTGCCCGAAGGCCCAGCAGACGCTCTCCTGGCGAAGATGCTGACTCCGGCTCCTTACACGGTGCCGGAAAAGACCAAGAAGGCCAAGGGAACCCGAAAGAGTTCCCGACGACAGGCGTCATCGGACTCACCGTCCAAGGACTCTACGGCTCAATCCTCCCCCGAAGACGAGGAGGCAGAAGAAGATGCTCCCCCTCCAAACAGGGGACACAAGAAAAGGAAGGCCGCCCCAACTGGGGAGGCCGAAGGGTCCAAGAAGGGAAGGATTCTCCTTCCGGACAGCTCTACCACTGCCGCCGAAGGCGAAGACGAGTGGCTGCCCAGGGCCAAGCCCCTAGGGAAGTCGTAAGTATTCGGATACCAGAGTAACTCATAGCATTTCTTTGTCGCACTGCTTCACCTAACGCCGAATATGATTATGCAGGCCGCCACGAGCCCGTATCGATGTATCGTCAGATGGCTCCCTGGGCTCGTCGGATATGGATAGCAATTCGGTTCTGACCGCTACCTCCGCTCACCCTACGGACGACGCTGAGGTATTGTCTCAAGAGGCACCGGGTCGAGGGGAGACAGTCCCGGAGGCACCTCAAGGCAGCCTTCCGGACTCCGGGAGCAGATGGGACAAGGCCCCTGAGGGCTCCGAGTTCGGCCCTCAGCCGAACACCGCGCCGGAACCTCTAGTGGTTCCGGACTCGGGCAGGCGGCCTCCTTCTACGAGGGGCAAGACGCCTGTACCGGTGACTTCTGTCCATCCAGAGGCACCGGACAATCTGCTAGAAGCGCTTCGCAGCGCTTCCATCGACGAGGAGCACCGCACTATTATGAGTGCGGTGATCCAGAAGGTTCAGTCCGCCAAGAGCGGATTGACTGAAGCATGTGCCAGCCTTCTAACGGGCTTTGAGGTAAGTGTTTAAAATATAGGAAAAATATTACCGCATAGACAGTAGCCCCTGATGCTCTGTTTGGTGTTCACAAAGAAAGGCCGAACAGAGGATCAAACAATATCGCAGGAGCCTAATATAAGTATGTCAATATGCATGTGCAGGCTTCGCTGCTGGCGTCAGCCGCACTGACTGCGGAGGTCGCCGTACTGAAGCAGGACCTTAAAGGGTCCCAGGACAAGCTCGGCCTTGCCAAGAGGCAGCTCGAGGAGAACAAAGGTAAGTAGTACCTAGTCTATGGATATGTATAAAAAGAATGCGATTGCAAAATGATAGGATCATCATGAATTTGCCAGAGGCCATGGCCGAAGTGGTGACCCTAAAGCAAGCGCTCTCCGAGGCCGAAGATAAAGCGGCCAAGGAGCGCACCGAGCGAAAAAGGCAAGAGGCTCGGTTGGGCGAAGTGCAGCAAGAGCTCCAGGCTCTCGTGACGAAGCACAAGGCATTGGAGCTTGACTTGAAGACGCGAGAGTCTGAGCTTGCCGCGGCCCTCGAGAGCGCAAAAAGTGCCAAGGCCGAATCCCAAAAGGCCCTCCAGGAGATCGACGCAATGAAGAAGATAGCGGCGGGTAAGGCATTCTATATGCAAAGCAAGCATGTAAAAGTAAATTACCGATTACTTACCCGAATTTGGAGCTCTCCAGGAGCATTCGCAGATTTGCCCCGCAGCGTGTCCGATGCCGCAGAATTTTACCAGGCCGATGAGGGAAGCTCAACGAAGAAGTTGTTCTGGGCACAGTATACTGGGACCGAACACCCAGTGTCTGTGAGCGACCAGCTAAAGCAGCTGGTCGAGCTGCACAAGGCGGCCGAACAGGCCATGAAGGGCTTTATAGTCCGGCTGTGGCCTAGCGATGCCCTTCCGAACAGCTACTTCAGCCTGGTGAGGCGGCTTGTGGATGCCTGCCCACGGCTGGAGGTCGTCAAGCGATCCGTCTACATTGAAGGTGCACGCCGGGCTTTCGCCCGTGTGAAGTTGCAATGGGTCAAGCTAGACACCGTGAAGCTATTCAAGGAAGGGCCACCGGAGGGCAAGGAGCATCGCCACCCCGAGATGTACTACGAGGGTGTTCTGAAGGGTGCCCGTCTCATAGCGGACGAGTGCACGAAAGATGTAATATTTGTGTGAAACTTGCTCGTGTGATCCTATATTTATGAAAACTTGTTCATATGCGCTATGCAATGCTTATTTGAATTTAAAATATTACCTTCTATTTGGCTGTTTATCCAATCTGAGAGATGGCTAGTCCTCGGCTTCTGCCCCCATGCCGCGAGTGCTGGGGTGTTCAGGATAAACTTGAGCACTCTTGTTCCCATTTTTTGGTCCTTTGAGGGAGGTGCTCAGCACAACGAACAAGGCAACCGGACTAATAATGCTTTATCACTATCACTTAGCCATAGAATTCTATAATTTTAAATTTTGGCGAAGCCCCTAGTATTCGGAAGGCCGAATTTGGGGCGCGACACACACCTTTAAGCCGGACAGGGCCGACCCTTGCTCTAAGCGGCATAAGTCTTTAGGGATTCGAAACATCGCCGCACAGCGACCAGTCTCTCGCCTTATCATGACAGTCAGTTTTAGCTTTCTCTACTGAGGTGCTCAGCCCAGCAGAACTGGGCACAATCACAGTAGGTCTCCTAGCGCTACCTTAGCCGATAGAGCGGAATGTAAGGTACCAAAACATAGGAGCCGGGCAACCCCAACATTTGACCAAAGACATGATTCAGAGCTGATGCATATAATGCTATAAGTTCGGGGTGCCGCACTTGTGAAAGTGTTCGGACTTCTCACACCATATTGTGGGTACTTAAGCCCCTAGTGTATTGGCCGTACCAAAGTGTACGGTTGCAAGGCGTTGTTAATGAACACACATATATATAACAAGAATGCAATAATAGTCATAATGTTATGCATTGTTTATTCAAAAAGGTGTGTTAAAGCAGAATGATACAGATAGTGCGATAAGCAAAAAGTGGGACTATGTCCCTTCCAAGGGCAAGTTGAGGAATAGTATTAAAGCAAATATTTCGCTCGTTATCATAATCCACCTGGGAATTCCGTGGTGTGAGGTAGCTTTCTGCCTCCTTGGTTGCTGCATCATGTGTTCGGCAATCATGCTGCTGGACAGGGTTTCCAGAGATTAAGGTCCTGAAAAAGAGAAAAATAACAAAGTGGGAAGCCCCTAGTGCGGTTTAAGCCGCGTCTTGGGGCGTGCCGCAGTTGTGCCCCCCTCCCCACCTGTGCCCTTGGTATTTTTAATGCATAATTATGTACGCGTGGCACGAGTTTCGCCATTTGGCTGGGACTAGGGTGGGGGCCGCATTGCTACGCGAGCTCAGATCATGCCAGGCGGTCTAGTTGCTGATTACTCCGAGCGCGCTTGAAGGTGTACGGGTCTTGAAACGCCGAACTGGTGGATTACCTTGAGAGGCTGCTTTGCGCTTCTGCTGCGAGGGCCGCAGTGTGCTCCTCCGTTCGGAGAGAGCACTCTATGTTTCCATTGACTGTAATAACCCCACGAGGTCCTGGCATCTTGGGCTTGAGGTATGCATAATGTGGTACCGCATTGAATCTCGCAAATGCGGTTCTCCCGAGCAGTGCATGATAACCACTGTGGAACGGGACTATATCGAAGATTAATTCTTCGCTTCGGAAGTTATCCGAGGATTCGAAGACCACTTCCAGTGTAATTGAGCCTGTGCAATGGGCCTCTACACCTGGAATGACGCTTTTAAAGGTCGTTTTTGTGGGTTTGATCCTTGAGGGATCTATGCCCATTTTGCGCATTGTGTAATGATAAAGCAGGTTCAGGCTACTGCCGCCATCCATAAGGACTCGAGTGAGGTGAAATCCCTCAATGATTGGGTCTAGAACCAGTGTGGCGAATCCGCCATGACGGATACTAGTGGGGTGGTCCCTGCGACCGAAGGTGATCGGACAGGAGGACCATGGGTTGAACTTTGGGGCGACTGGCTCCAACGCATATACGTCCCTGAGCGCACGCTTCTGCTCCCTCTTGGGGATGAGAGTTGCGTATATCATGTTCACCGTCCGCACTTGTGGGGGAAACCTCTTCTGTCCTCCGGTGTGTGTCTGCCGGGGCTCCTCCTCGTCATCGCTATGTGGCCCCTTATCCTTGTTTTCAGCAATTAACTTGTCGGCCTGCTTGAACACCCAACAATCCCTGTTGGTGTGATTGGTTGGCTTGTCTGGGGTGCTGTGTATTTGACATGAGCGATCGAGTATATGGTACAAACTGGACGGGCCCGGCATACTTTGTTTGAATGGCTTTTTCCGCTGACCGGGTTTAGAGCCTTTGAATCCGGCATTGACTGTCGTATCCTCAGTATTATTGCTATTAATACAGAGCTTATGTTTGTTGCGACGTGACCTGCTATTGCCATCCTTGGTATCCGAAGTACCATGGTTCTTTGACATATTGTTACTGCGAGCCTGCCAGTTGTCTTCTCCCGCACAAAAGCGGGTCATGAGTGTCATGAGGGCTGCCATAGATTTTGGCTTTTCTTGACCAAGATGCCGGGCTAGCCACTCGTCGCGGATGTTGTGTTTGAAAGCTGCTAGGGCCTCTGCATCCGGACAGTCGATGATTTGATTTTTCTTTGTTAGGAACCGAGTCCAGAATTGCCTGGACGATTCTTCTGGCTACTGAATTATGTGGCTCAAGTCATCGGCATCTGGTGGTCGCACACAAGTGCCCTGAAAGTTGTCGAGGAATGCGGCTTCCAGATCTTCCCAACAGCTAATGGACTCTGCTGGCAAGCTGTTAAGCCAATGCCGCGCTTGTCCTTTGAGCTTTAGTGGGAGGTATTTGATGGCGTGTAAGTCATCACCGCGGGCCATGTGGATGTGGAGGAGGAAATCCTCGATCCATACCGCAGGATCTGTTGTGCCGTCGTATGATTCAATATTTACAGGTTTGAAACCTTCTGGGATTTGATGATCCATTACTTCATCTGTGAAGAATAAGGGGTGTGCGGCGCCTCTGTATTGGGCTATATCGTGACGCAGCTCGAATGGGTCTTGCCCGCTGTGTTCGGCCCGGCCGGATTTACTTTTACTGTATCCGGCGTGACATTTATCGTCTCGCATAGTGGCGCGCCCTCGTGATCCGTAGATCGATCTTGCATGTTTTGCTTTTTCCTCTAGTACGTCTCGCAGGTCTGGCGTGTTTCCCCATGCTTTTTTATTCGAATGGCGTCGGGGTGCAGACTGAGTTTTTGGCTGGAATGCCTCTCTATCACGGCCACGAGGTGGCCGATCAGCCGCGTCATACACTTCTTCCTCCAGTCGAGGTAGCAACCTGCATTTTGAGTAACTCTTGGAGGGGCGCTCGAGTTTATATTCCTCGATCGCGATGACTCCAGTCCATCTGTCAGCTAGCAGATCTTGATCAGCTTGAAGCTGCTGCTGCTTTTTCTTAAGGCTATTTGTCGTGGCCATAAGCCGGCGCTTGAAGCGCTCTTGTTCGACGGGATCCTTTGGCATGGCGAATTCGTCATCGCCGAGGCTTGCCTCGTCTTCGGAGGGGGCATGTAATTATCATACTCCGCCTCTCCATCTGTCGCTCTCTCAGGAGGGTTGGCTCCTCCATCCTCCTGCTCTAAATATTGTTGGAGGGGATTGTCTTCGGCACTATCCGGAGTGTTATTACCTCCTGTGCCGGTATCACCACTTTTGCTTTGGTGGGACTTAGAGCGGCTCCGCTGACGTCGACGCTTGGGTTGCTTCTTGGAGGGGTCATCCTCCGCTGTGTCGTTGCCATTGCCTTCTTTGGGTGTATCCACCATGTATATATCATATGATGAGGTGGCTGTCTAGTGCCCTGTGGGCACTGGTACCTCTTCGTCTCCCTCATCGTCGTCCATACCATCGATATCTTCGGAGTCGAAGTCAAGCATGTCGGTTAAGTCATCGACAGTGGCTACTAAGTGGGTGGTGGGTGGGCTGCGAATTTCTTCGTCATCCGCATCCCAGTCCTGCCGGACATAGTTCGGCCAGGATCCTCCTGACAAGGAGAGAGACCTTAATGAGTTCAGTATATCGCCGATGGGTGAGTGCTGAAAGATATCCGCAGAGGTAAACTCCATGATCAGCGCCCAGCCAGATTCGATAGGGACGGGCGCAGGCGGTTCAGAGTCCGTGGCCGGAGAAGGATTCGGCAATTTAACAACACGGCTCTCGTGCAAGGTAAGGTCGATGTTCGGCTCGATCACCACTGAGGGTACGGCCTCCGTGGCGGGGTCCATCCACCCGTCCGCGGAAGGCGCAACTGGCTCCGAATTGAGGGTCGGGGCGGCTGCCGGTGCGATCTTCTTAACAATGTCTGATGATAGAGCTAAATCGTACTCATCGTGATCGCGTGACGCACAAGGCAGAGGCTCGAATCCGTCGAAGATCAAGTCTCCGCGGATATCAGCCGTGTAGTTTAAGCTTCCAAACCTAACCTAGTGGCTAGGGGCGTAACTTTTAATCTGCTCCAGATGGCCAAGCGAATTGGCCCGCAGTGCAAAGCCGCCAAACACAAAGATCTGTCCGGGGAGAAAAGTCTCACCCTGGACTGCATCGCTATTGATGATAGTAGGAGCCATCAAGCCTAACGGCGATGACACAGAGGAACTCTCAATGAAAGCACCAATGTCGGTGTCAAAACCGGCAGATCTCGGGTAGCGGGTCCCGAACTGTGCGTCTAAGGCGGATGGTAACAGGAGGCAGGGGACATGATGTTTTACCCAGGTTTGGGCCCTCTTGATGGAGGTAAAACTCTACGTCCTGCTTGATTAATGTTGATGATATGGGTATTACAAGAGTAGATCTACCACGAGATCAGAGAGGCTAAACCCTAGAAGCTAGCCTATGGTATGATTGTATGTTGTCCTACGAACTAAAACCCTTCGGTTTATATAGACACCGGAGGGGGCTAGGGTTACACAAGGTTGGTTACAAAGGAGGAGATATACATATCCGTATTGCCTAGCTTGCCTTCCACGCCACGTAGAGTCCCATCCGGACACGAGACGAAGTCTTCAATCTTGTATCTTCATAGTCTAACAGTCCGGCCAATGGATGTAGTCCGGCTGTCCGGAGACCCCCTAATCCAGGACTCCCACAGCGGGGATACCTCACGAGAAGCCCGTGACGCAAGCCATGACGATCGAGGCCAGGCGGGCGCCGGCCTGCGCAGTGTCCTTGTTTCCCCTTTGGTGCAAAGGGGGAAAGCACAGGCCAAGGCACCGGGCAAAGGTTACCATTCCAGTGCAATGAGACCAAGACCAGCAGAGCGGCAGGACGGAGGTCACCGTGGAGCCCAAGACGGCGTCATCACTAGTACTTTTGGTAGCCGAAGACCACTTTGGTCAGGATAACTTGTACTAGATGTTCCCCTTCAAAATGGCCAATTGTTGGTGCCCTTCCCGCTCATTATTTGGGGAGAGGCCCAGGGCCTCTATAAATATAACTAGCCACACAGAGTAGAGGGACATCTAGAAATCTGGTAGAGCCCTAACAGAGAGAGAGGGAGGGGCGACCGAACTCACCCTAGCAGTTCATGGCACCAGCTTAAGAACACCTCTCGCGAGGCTGTTCTTCCCTTGTACTGTTCATCATCAGCCCCTGAGGCAATCCACCACACCACACACTGGAGTAGGGTATTACACCACAACGGTGGCCCGAACCAATATAAACCTCGTGTCCCTTGTGTTGTTCGTTGTTTCCAGCTTAGATCACGTGAGAAGATTGGACGTAGATCGGCAGGGGAGAGATCTCCGCGCGCACCCCAGTGTTCGAACCTCAAGGGTCTGCCGGAACCCGAAATCCGAGATTTGGCGCGCCAGGTAGGGGTGCACCGGAGTCCTCCCTCCTCACGACCCGCTCTCCCCCGACATCGCATCCCGCCCTCATGGCGGACAACGCGCCGCCCGCTCCAGCAATGGATGCCGACACTAGGCCTAGGGGGCTCCGGGCCTTGGCCCCCGCCCTGCGACAAGTGCAGTGGCCGCGCAAGTTCAAGCCCGAGACGCCGCCGCGCTACAACGGCGCGACGGACACGGTGATTTTGCTGCTGGCGTACGAGGAGGCCGTCCTCAGAGCCGGGGCGACAACCGGCTGATGGCCAACTGGTTACCCATGGCCCTCACCGGCGTCCCGCGCGCGTGGCTCCTCCACCTGCCGACGGCGTCTGTCACCTCCTGGGAGGAGCTGCGCGACCTCTTCCTCGCCCGTTTCGCTGCACCAGCGCGGCCCGTCGTCGCAGCTCTCCTGGGTGGCTCCTAGGCACCACCCTTGAGCCATCACGTCAAGCCGTTCACCCGCTGGATCAGCACCGCCTCCAAGCACCGAGAAGCCCCCCCGGGCTGGGTGGCGCCCGAGGCCAATCTGACCTTCGACTCAGAGGACCACCCCTTCAACCCATTGGTTCAGCGCGCTCCCGATGCTGTGCACCCCCACCATCTGCCAAGTGGCCGTCACTAGGACCCTTATCGACGGTGGTGCCGGCCTCAATGTGCTCTCGGTGGAGGCCTTCAGCCTCCACGTGCCGCTGGAGCGGCTCCAACCCAGCAGGCCTTTCTCGGGCGTCGGAGCCGGTTCCACCGCCTCCTTGGGACAGATCCGCCTCCCAGTGACCTTCGGCACCTACGACAACTTCCGCACGGAGCTGATCGACTTCGACATCGCCCCCATTGGCCTCCCCTACAACGCCATCCTCGGCTATCCGGCCTTGGCTCGGTTCATGGTAGCAAC
This sequence comes from Triticum aestivum, assembly GCF_018294505.1. Lineage (NCBI taxonomy): Eukaryota > Viridiplantae > Streptophyta > Magnoliopsida > Poales > Poaceae > Triticum > Triticum aestivum. Next base: position 662,551,645 of record NC_057812.1, read on the forward strand.
TCACCCGGTGTACATCCTCATGAAGATGCCTGGGAGCAGTGGCATCCTCACCGTGTCAGGAGACACAAGGGATGCGCTGCAGGTGCTCCAGCTTGTTTTCAGGGCGGCCGCAGTGGCGCAGCCCGCTAGCACCGATGCCCTTGAGCCCAAGGGGGCTGCGCCGGCTAAAAAGAAGAAGATGTTCACCTAAGACAAGGCGGAAACCAAGCAGGTACCAGTCGACGAGGATGGGCCCACTAGCGCCACCTTCACCATAGGGGCCAACCTCGAGCCCGAGCAGGAGAAGGCCCTGATCAGGTTCCTGCGTGTGAACAAGAAGGTGTTCGCATGGGAACCTGATCAGTTAGCAGGGGTCCCAAGGGGAGTGATTGAGCATCACCTCAACATGTGCCCCAATGTGCGCCCCCTGAAGCGGAAGGCAAGGTGGCAGTCTACTAAGAAACAGGCTTTCATCATTCAAGAGACCCGGAAGCTGGAGGTGGCAGGAGTTATCCGCGAGGTCCGCTACCCTGATTGCCTGGCTAATCCGGTCGTTGTGCCAAAAAAGGGAGGAAAGGAGCGCATGTGCGTTGACTTCACCAACCTCAACAAGGCCTGCTCACAGGATCCATTTCCACTCCCCCGCATTGACCAGATAGTCGACTCCACCGCAGAGTGTGACCTATTGTGCTTCCTAGATGCCTTCTCGGGCTATCACCAGATCAAGATGGCGGTAGAAGACATGGAGAAGACGGCTTTCCTGACCCCGTGTGGAGTGTACTTCTATACGTGCATGCCGTTTGGGTTGCGCAACGTAGGCACAACCTTTCAGCGGCTGATGCACATTGCATTAGGCCGGCAGCTAGGAAGGAACGCTGAAGCTTACATTGACGACATTGTGGTGAAGTCTCGTGAGGCAAGAACCCTGATACAGGACCTGGAAGAAACCATTGCAAGCCTCAACGAAGTGGACCTATGGCTCAACCCGGATAAGTATGTGTTTGGAGTCCCCTCGGGCAAGCTCCTGGGTTTCCTCGTATCCCACAAGGGCATCGAGGCCAAACTAGAGAAGGTCAAGGCAGTCGAAGACATGAGCCCGCTGAGGACCCTCAGAGAAATGCAGAAGCTCACCGGGCGTGTGACTGCGCTGGGGCGCTTCATCTCCAAGCTGGGGGAACGAGCGCTACCCTTCTTCAAGCTGATGAAGAAAAAGGGCCCCTTCGAATGGACTGAAGAGGCCGACAAGGCATTCCAAGACCTCAAGAGGTACCCTACCAGTCCACCAGTGATGGTAGCTCCGCGTCCTGGGGAGCCCCTGGTGCTCTACCTTGCGGCCACCCCCTACTCCGCTAGCGCAGCCCTGGTGGCGGTCAAGGAGGAGCGTTGTGCCAAGGCCGCATCGACCGCTCGAACTGAAGCAAAGCAGAGCGAGGAGGGCCTCGCGAAGGCCGCAACCGCAGCCGGAAAGGAACAGCCGCAGCAGGAGAACGCACCCGGAGCAGCAGAGGCCTCTTCAGGTGACCAAGCACTGGGAGCTCCATCGTCTCAAGAGACGCCTCGACCTCTGGAGGACGCAAGCTGCGCCAGCACCCTCAACCTCGTCGAGCATACCGTGTACTTCGTCAGCACGGTGCTACGGGACGTAAGGGCATGGTATCCCATGCCTCAAAAACTCCACCTCACGCTACTATGGCCTCACGCAAGCTGCGCCACTACTTCCAAGGACATCCCATCAAAGTCGTCTCAGCGTACCCCTTGGAAAGAGTGCTCAGGAGCCCCAACTCGGCTGGGAGGGTTGCTGAATGGAACATTGAGCTACAGGTGTCGGTGTCAAAACCGGCGGATCTCGGGTAGGGGGTCCCGAACTGTGCGTCTAGGCCGGATGGTAACAGGAGGCAAGGAACACATTGTTTTACCCAGGTTCGGGCCCTCTTGATGGAGGTAAAACCCTACATCCTGCTTGATTAATATTGATGATATGGGTAGTACAAGAGTAGATCTTCCATGAGATCAAGGAGGCTAAACCCTAGAAGCTAGCCTATGGTATGATTGTTGTATGATGAAGTTGTCCTACGGACTAAAACCCTCCGGTTTATATAGACACTGGAGAGGGTTCGGGTTACACAAAGTCGGTTACAATGGTAGGAGATCTTGAATATCCACATCGCCAAGCTTGCCTTCCACGCCAAGGAAAGTCCCATCCGGACATGGGACGAAGTCTTCAATCTTGTATCTTCATAGTCCTGGAGTCCGGCTGAAGGTATAGTCCGGCTACCCGAACACCCCCTAATCCAGGACTCCCTTAGTAGCCCCTGAACCAGGCTTCAATGACGACAAGTCCGGCGCGTAGATTGTCTTCGGCATTGCAAGGCGGGTTCCTCCTCCAAATTCTTCACAAATGTTTGTAAACACCAAGAGTAGTGTCCGGCTCTGCAAAATAAGTTTCCACGTATTGCCACAGAGAGAATAATATTAACAAAAATCTAATCCGCTGACGTATTCTGCAGCGTGACATCACGCTACGGCCAAGCCTTTATTCAAATCGTTTTCACTTTTCCACCTCAGCGTGTTTTGCCAGGCGGTTTCTTTGGCACGTCTTGTCAAAGCAGAGATCGTGTCCCCTTTATTTACGGGATTCTCATCAATACGGACGTGGGTAACCCAATCGTGCCCGTTAGCATGTCTTCTCGATTAAAGGCGAGTCCCAAACGGTTACGGGGAGGGCTCCTGGTATTCAACCTCTTATAAAGAGACCAAGGCCTTACTCTTTTTCTCCAATCTCAAAACAAGTTCGCCCGTTGCCTCGAGTTCCAACACCCTAGGCTCCAGATTCCAGGCGCTTCGGACCTTCAACAATGCCCGGTTTCGACCTTCAAGGCCGATGGATGCCCTCCTCCATCACGGAGGAGGACGTGCTAAAGTTGAGAGAGGCTAAGTTCTTGACCGCCGAAATTTTGCATAGGTTTCCTGCTCAAAGGCAGGCTATTCCCAGTCCCCAGCCCGGTGAGAGAGTAGTGTTCATGTCTCACTTCCTTCGGGGGTTAGGCTTCCCGATGGATCCCTTCGTCAGGGGGCTGATGTTCTATTATGGGCTGGAATTTCATGACTTAGCTCCGGAGTCCATCCTCCACATTTCCTCATTCATCATTGTGTGCGAAGCGTTCCTCCGTGTTACTCCTCACTTTGGATTATGGCTCAAGACTTTTGGAGTGGAGTCGAAGATGATCGAGGGACGGCACGCAGAGTGCGGAGGCGTTGTCATAAGTAAGAATGCTGATGCTCCATGGCCCGAGGGCTCCTTTCAAGAGGAGCTCGGCTTGTGGCAACGAGAGTGGTTCTATATCACCGCTCCCAGGAGCACCAAGTGGGTGGCGCCTCCTGCCTTTCGCTCGGTTCCCCCACCACGGCTAGTGTCATGGGTCAACAAAGGATTAGATTGGGGGTTATCCAAAGATGTGCCCTCGTTGCAGGGCCGCATTAGGGATCTCTTAGAAAGAGACCTCAACCTGGTCAAGGTGACGCAGGTCATGCTGATTCGCCGAACACTGCCCGGCAAACGTCACTCCCTTCGTCTGTGGGAGTTTAATCCGGATGGATCACGAGCTCTCCGGCATTTTATGGGCGCAACGCCCATGGAGATGTATAAAATGTTCTTCGGATCACAAGCAATGTGTCCGGATTTGACCGAGGACACAGGTTTAAGCTGCAATCGCCCAGATACTCAGGTAAGTAACCTTGTGCCCGGACTCGCTATCCGTAAAATTGTCAAAAATTTGCCCCTAAAAGAGTTGTCCTTTTAAACAGGAGTGGATAGCAAAGGCAAAGCTGATCAGGTGTCTGGCTCCCCTTCCTGAGACCAGGTCGGATCCCATGCTAGTCAGGATGTTGAAGATCGTGCCTTTGGAGGGAAGTGAGGGGGAGGACAAGGAAACTATGGCCTCCTCGAAGGAGGTTGCTCCGAAGGGAAGAACCGACAATTCCTCTCCTAAGGGGAAGAAGAGGGCCGCCTCTGACGACCCGGAGACCATGGCCTCAAAGCGGGGGAAAAAGTCCTCGTCAGAGGGTCCGACACCGGGGAGATCCTCGGCCGAACTACGCCCTCAAAGGGATCAGCCCTCCAGCGAGCCGTAAGTAGAGAAAGATTTTCCTTTAGAGGGATGAGAGAAATCCTTGCTCTTTATCTGAGAAGATTAACCGAAATTTTACTTTGTAGCTCGGACCCCAGCCCTTCTCAGCAGAGCTCGTCTTTGGGGGATCTTCTTCAGGAGATGATGGAGAGTGGAACGCCTCCCCCTGCCATATTGCCTGGCGAGGCGGGTGACCCTGAGGTGTCGTCGTGGAGGGTTTCTCCGAATCCGGCAGGGGTGGAAGGTAGCCATATGTCCCCCCAAGGTTCTCCGTGTCCGGCCTTCGATGGAGGTCATAGGACGAGTCCGGCACCGTCCGATGCGCGGTCGGAGGAGCTGATGATTCTGCTGGGGCGAGCTTCTATCTCAGAGGAGCACCGTGCATTGATGGGTACGGTGATTGGAAGGATTTCGTCCATGGAAAGTGGATTGCATGAGGCCATCAGAAGTTTGCTGACGGGTTTTGAGGTACGTTTGATAATGTACTTCTTTGTCAGTTGCCATAAACAAGATGCGCCCTGTGTAGATAGTAGCCCCTGAGACTCTGTGCATTGTCAAAATTGACGGCGCGCAGAGGATCATAATCCCAGGTCTAAAATGTCGCCTTTGTATACAGGTGGCGAAGTGTCCGGAATCGAGCCGAACTGATGATTTTGCCGAACTAAAGCGGCCACTTGATGTCGCAGATGCCGACATCGCGCTCGTCAATGAGCGGCTTGATGAGGCTCAAGGTATGCAATTCCTCGGGCGGCATCTGGTAAGAGGAGCTTTATGCCAGTATCTTACAATGTGTGTGCTTGACGCAGATGGTGCGGCCGCCGTGGAGAGTCTTCGGGTGGAACTTGCCCGAGCTAAGGAACAAGCCAGGAAAAGTGATGCGGCTGCCGAGAAGGCCCTTGAAGAGCTGAGAGCTGAACAGGCTGCTCACTGCCGAAGCAAGAAGGAGATGGCCGTGATGGCCGTGAAGTTAAAAAGTGCTGCTGACCGTTGCAAGTTTCTTGAGAAAGAAGACCAGGCGAGACAGATGGACTTAGAGAAGGCCGTTGCTGATGCCAAGGACGCTCGCTCTGCGATGAGAGCTACGAAGGAGGAGCTGCGTCATGTCGGATAGATTGCGGCTGGAAAGCCCTTTATGCTGCGGAGGAAGTTTTGCAATCCGAAGGTTGCTCCGTTGGACCGGATGTGGAGTGCAGAGGACACCTATCTGGATTTGGCAGCGAGTGCTACTGATGTGACCGAATACTTTCGAGATCAAGAAGATCGCGAAGTGGAAAGGCTTTTCTGGTCGCAGTTCCAGAATCCAGAGCGTCCATGGCAGTGGACGATCGTCTGGCTCAATGGGCCGAATTGAATAGATTGTCCGGACTCGCCATGAAGTACGTCATGGGTCATCTGTGGCCGGGGAGATCGGAGCCGAAGAGTTATTTCAGCTTGGTGCAGCAATTCATTGACGCGGTGCCACGTATCAATGCGATGAAGAGGTCAGCATACATAGAGGGCGCACGGATGGCTCTTGCCCGTGTCAAGACATACTGGGCAGAGATGGAGACCACCATTGTTGCATCCTGAGATTCGGACAAAAGCCGAGTACCCTCCGAGCACTATTTTCAGGAAGTCCTTGAAGGCGCTCGTGTAATAGAGACGCAGTGCTCGAAGGATGCTATGTTCTGATAGCATATGTAATTATAAAGCAATATTTTGATGAATTGTAGTAGCCTTTTATACTTGTGCCTTCAAGTATTTGGAACACCTCCTGTGCGGCCGTTTTAAGATATATATACAAAATCTGAAAGATTGCAGTCGTTGGCTTCAGCCCCCACGCACATAGTGCAGGGGTGCTCGCAGAAGGCGCATTTTCACACGTAATCCAACGTCTTGGTCCTACAAAGGAGGTGATAGCGCAGCGAGCTAGGCAACCGGACTATAATGCTTTAACACTTTCACTTAGCCATAGGAGCTTGACAATGGGACTATTTAGGTAGCCCCTGGTGGCGACTGCGCTCTCCCGAATTCGGGGCGCGTATGTGCCTGGCCGGGAAATGGCCCTTCGTTAATGCGGAGGAATCCTACAGATTCTGGAGAGTCATCGAGTGGTTGACCAGTCTCACGCCATATCATGACAGTCGGTTTTCGGCTTTCTCTACTGAGGTGCTCGCCTGGCCGAACTAGGGCACAATCATAGTAGTTCTCCTGGTGCCGCCTTAGCCGATAGAGCGGAACGTAAGGCGGCCGAACACAGGAGCCAGGCAACCCAACATTTGACCAAAATCATGACTCGGAGCTGATGCATATAAGGCCAAACTCGCGACGCCGAACACTCCCTAAGGTATTCGGTCTTTATGAGAGCGGGCGAGGTAACGCTCTAAGGTATAAGTCCCTAGTGTCCAGGTACGCGCAAGAATTCTGACGTGGCCACATGCCAAGATGCCAGCCTCCTCCTTGGTCATAGAACCAGGGGATGTGTATCAACAAGAGACAGTAAAAAAGGTTTACGCAGGGTCTTAATCTGAAAAGAATCCTTGGAACGGGTCCCTACTACACGTCTGCGCGTGTGTCTCCGTTGTGCCATATCCTGGACGGGCGCAGCACGACGTTCATCTATAAAAAGAGAGCAACTAAGTTGAAAAAGGGGCGTGCCGAACAAAAGATATATGAAATAAACAAAGTGTAAAGTAAAATATGAAAAATTGAGCTTTATTGTCTCTTATTTTATATGTGTGAAGCCCCTAGTGCGGGGGTATATGGTCACTAAGCCTTTATCAATGATACTTTTGTGCCGGACTCGTCTATCCGTGTCCGTGGTCTTAATGACCTGTTCCGATGTTCTGGCTGGTGAAGCCATTGTATTGTGGGGCTGTTAAAGTGGCCGCACAATCCTCCGCTTGGGGGAGGTGTTCTCACTGCTTCCCCTTTAAGGAGATGATGCCGCGTGGACCGAGCATCTTAAGCGTAAGAGATGCATAATGCGGTATTGCGTTAAAGCGGGCGAAGGCTTCGCATCCCAGTAGTACTTGATAGTGACTTGAGAATGGGATGATGTGGAAAGTCAGCTTTTCGCGACGGAAGTTATCGGCAGAGCCGAAAATAACCTTGAGCCGGAGAAAACCCATGCAATGGGTGTTCGGACCTGGCGTTACTCCTTGAAAGGAGGTTTTGCTGTGGCGAATTCTTTTTGGGTCGATCCCCATGTGGCGGATTGAGTCCTGATATATCAGGTTGAGTCCGCTGCCACCGTCCATAAGGACATTTGAAAACTGGAGTCCGCCAATTATTGGATTGAGTACCAGGACAGTCCAGCCTGGGTTCCTGACACTTCTAGAATAATCCAGATGATCGAAGATGATTGGTTTTGACAACCAGTGGCGGGATTCCTTTGGGATACGCCATGGGGCGCGTACCTTTATGGGCGCCGCACGTTTTGTTATGTGGAGTAAGTTTAATGTTTTTACTTCTTGTGGGAAATTCTTTTGTTTCCTGGTACTCTGCTTTTGGGGTTCGTCCTCGTCTTCGCTTGGTGTGTCGAGCCCCTTGTGTTTGGCGTTGAGTCTGCCGGATTGTTTGAAAACCCAACAATCTTTGTGGGTATGGTTAGCAGGCTTTCCGAGAGTGCTGTGTATTTGACATATCCTATCCAAGATTTTGTTTAGGTTGGATAGGTCATCCCTGTTATCTTGGAGGGGCGGCTTTTTCTGATTCCGTCGTGAGCTTTTGAATCCGGCGTTGACTGCCGTGCTCTTCGGACTTTTTTCCTTAGTCCGGTGACGGTCCTTATTGCGTCGCGGTTTTCCGTTTCCATCCCTAGTTTCGGATGTACTTGGGTCACTGGTGCTGCATCTTGCCAACCAGCTGTCCTCTCCTGCGCAAAAGCGGGTCATGAGGCTTGTTAGTGCGGCCATTGTTCTTGGCTTTTCTTGGCCGAGGTGTCTGGCGAGCCATTCGTCTCGGACATTATGCCTGAAAGCCGCTAAGGCTTCAGCGTCCGGACAGTCGACTATCTGATTCTTTTTAGTAAGAAATCTATTCCAGAATTGCCGAGCTGACTCTCTGGGCTGTTGAGTTATGTGACTAAGATCGTCTGCATCCGGAGGGCGGACATAGGTCCCTTGAAAATTTGCTCGGAAAGCGTCCTCGAGCTCTTCCCAACTTCCGATTGTGTTTTCAGGAAGGCTTTTGAGCCAATGCCGGGCTGGCCCTTTAAGCTTGAGGGGTAAGTATTTTATGGCGTGGAGGTCATCTCCTCTAGCCATATGTATGTGGAGGATATAATCCTCGATCCAGACTCCAGGGTCTGTTGTTTCATCATATGCCTCTATGTTTACGGGTTTGAATCCCGCTGGAAATTCATAATCCAGGACCTCATCGGTGAAACATAGGGGGTGTGCGGCACCCCTGTATTTGGGTGTGCCGGATTCTGATAATGGCTTTATTGCATTGCTTACGAGAGCTTGCTTTCTTGGCCCATAAATGGACCCGGCTGGGCCATGATGCGAATCCTTAAGTGGGTCGCATGGCGGCTTAAGTGCGGCGCTGCTTGTCGCTTTATGTTGGCCATGGGGTCGTCTATCCGACCGTGTGGCTTTCTCACTTTTGGAATACGAGGGCTCTAAGGCCTCCTCGTCGAATTCAGGCAGTAGCTTTCTCTTTGGATAGGTTTTAGTGCGGCGACTGTCGCCGTATTTGTCTGCGGTATTGATTACATTACTCCATCTGATCCTGAGTGCATCTTCCGCAGTTTTTAGCTTCCGCTTCTGCTTTTTCAGGCTGCGTGCGGTTGCAACGAGCCGTTTGTGGAGGTTCTTCTGCTTGGTGGGCTTGTCCGGCGTAGGGTCGTCCGGAATGCCATTTTCGCCGGCGGAGGGATGTTCGGTTTCTCTATCCGGGTTGTCCTGTTGGGACGGTTGCTCTAAGGCATGCTCGTCGTCTACCGGCTCATCCTGCTCTATGGCTGGGTCTTTATCGAGGTGGGGCTTGGGTCGGTGTTTACACCGACGCTTTGATTGTTTTTCGAGAGATCGATCCATCTTTCCATCCCCGTTTTCCTCGTTGTTGCTTCCTTTAGGGGTATCCACCATGTACACATCGTGAGATGAGGTGGCTGTCCAATGCCCTATAGGCGTTGGTTCTTGGTTGTCTCCTGCATCGTCGTCCATACCGTTGATGTCTTCGGAGTCGAAGTCGAGCATGTCGGTTAAGTCGTCGACAGTGGCTACGAAGTGGGTGGTGGGTGGGTTTTGAATTTCTTCATCATCCGAATCCCATCCTTGCTAACCGTAGTCTGGCCAGGGCTCTCCTAATAAAGAGAGAGACTTTAGCGAATTCAGGATGTCTCCTAATACAAGCAAGCTAGATGCTAGTCAACCATGGTCAAGATACAACCGATATAATGGCCAGATATATCCCATACACTACCCGTACAAACACTGACCATGCCCAGACAATGGCTTTGGTTTGCTGCTGCTATCTCCACGTTGCTCAGTGCTCACTTTGCTCCGCGCGTTCCACCTGGAACCACTGCGGCCGTGGCAAAATCCAGTAGCACCGCTGCCGTGTACCTAGCTCCTCCGCCTCCCTGCTCCTCCTGAGCAGCTGCTGGCCACGAGCTCCTCCCGCGCCTGGCCTCCCTGCGTTGCCAGCTCCTGCTCCGCCCCGCAACCAACTTCAGCAGCGGCACTCCATGCTGCGCGACGCCTTCTCCGAGCGCGTGCGCCGCTCGGCCCCTGCTCGCGGCGTCCGGCTGCAGCCCTGCCTGCCGTTTGCTGCTGCGTCCCCATGGCCGCGCACCCTGCCGCTGCCGGGTCCGCTTGCCGCTTCTCGCCCGGGCCGGCTCCGCGCTTGGCCACACGCCTCTCCGGCCGGGTTCGCTCGCCGCCCTTCGCTCGAGCCGGCCGCCTGTGCAGTCCTGCGCCCGACTTCGCCCTCGCGCCGGCTGCCCAGTTCCCGGACGCCGGCGGCCCATTGCCCGGACTCCGACTCCTCCGCCCTGCCGCTCCCACGGACGCGCGTCCGCTGCGCTGCGGACTGCCGCGTCATCCCCCTGCTCCCGCGAGCACCTCCACGGCCGCGCGTCCGCAAGCCACCCCCGCTCCCTCCGCGCGTTCGCATCGTCGCGGGCCGACTGCTCCGCGTCCCGCCCGTCGGCTGGAAGCTCCAGCCGGCTTTGCCTCGTTGACCGCAAGCCCGCGCCGCTTCGCCGGCTCGCCACCCGCGCGCGTCCCGGTGCCGGCTATTGCGGCATCCCCTGCTGCCGGCTCCCGCGCACCACGCCGGGTACAGTGGCATCCCCTGCTACTAGCTCCCGCGGTCTCGCCCGTCGGCTTGCTGTTCCAGGCGGCCACAACCACGCGCGCCGGCTTGCCTGCCGCCCCACTCGCCCGTTCCGGCCGACTTGCCGAAAGAAAAAAAGGGGGCCGGCTAGGAAAGTCAGGGGCCGCCTGCCCCATAGCCTGCTAGAAGAGAAAAGAGAGAAAGGGCCGAGTGCCCAATCCGGCTAAGAAGTGGCCGACTGGTGGCGTTCGGCTGCTCACATGTAGTCGGACGAAAGAAAGAAAAAAAAGGGGCCAACTGCCCACTGCCGAAAGAAAGCGCTCAGAGAGAAAAGAAAAAGATGCACATCCGACTGCCCGGGGCGGCTGCTCAGCCAGATGGGGCGGGGGACGAAAAGTCAGAGGCCAGCTGGTAAAAAAAAAGAGAGATGAAGAGCTGTGTCTGACTGCTCAAGGCCGGCTGGGAGAAAAAGAAAGGGCTGGCTTCCCGTGATCCGGCTAAAAAAGCCAAGGGCTGACTGCCCACAGCCGGCTGGCAAAAAAAAGTATATGTTCGACTGCCAGATGTGCGTCCGACCGCTGACTGCCTGGCCAGCTGCAAAGAGTCCGACTCCTATGTCGGGGTCCGCCCGCCCAGCCGCCTGAAGAAGAAAAAGAAGAAGACAAAGTAGTTGCCGGGAGATCCGGCCCGACTGCTCAGCAGTCGGCCCGAATCTCGGGGGCTACACCCAGCGGGTGTGCTGACGCGCTCCCGCGAAGATGAAGACAAAGTAGTTGCCGGAAGATCCAACCCGACTGCTCAGCAGTCGGCCCAGATCACGGGGGCTACACCCAGCGGGTGCGCTGACGTGCCCCCGCGAGAAAGAAGAAGACAAAGTAGTTGCTGGGAGATCCGGCCCGACTGCTCAGCATTCGGCCCGAATCTCGGGGGCTACACCCAGCGGGTGCACTGACGCGCTCCTACGAAGATGAAGACAAACTAGTTGCCGGAAGATCCGGCCCGACTGCTCAGCAGTCGGCCCAGATCTCGAGGGCTACACCCAGCGGGTGCGCTGACGCGCCCCCGCGAGAAAGAAGAAGACAAAGTAGTTGCCGGAAGATCCGGCCCGAGTGCTCAGCAGTCGGCCCTTATCTCAGGGGCTACACCCAGCGGGTGCGCTGATGCGCCCCCGTGAGAAAGAAGAAGACAAAGTAGTTGCCGGGAGATCCGGCCCGACTGCTCAGCAGTCGACCGGAATCTCGGGGGCTACACCCAGCGGGTACGTTGACGCGTCCCCGCGAGAAAGAAGAAGACAAAGTAGTTGCCGGGAGATCCGGCCCGACTGCTCAGCAGTTGGTCCGAATCTCGGGGGCTACACCCAGCGGGTGCGCTGACGCGCTCCCGCGAAGATGAAGACAAAGTAGTTGCCGGAAAAGAAGAAAAGGACGTTGCAAGACGCCTCGCCGCCTGGCCGGTCGAACCTGACCGGCCGGGACCCCCTTCGAGCACCCGGGGGCTCGGGGGCTACACCCAGCGGGTGTGCCGACGCGCTCCACGAGCGCCGAGTCGCGCCGGCTATCTTCGACGACCGCGACTACACAAAAATCAATGTGAGCTCCTCGCCCGCATATTTTTGCATCACGCAAGCATGAATAACCCCGAGCGATGCTCGAGTGCTATCTCCGCATTTTTTTTGCAGTTGCATCACTGTTCACCCCGGCGCCAACCAGAGTTGGCCCGGGGGCTGGCCACTTGGCCTGAGACGTTAGTTCCCGTAGACGGCTTAGTACCGTGCGCGGTACCAAAGGCTCACTGTTAGTCACAAACCGCAGAGCGGCTGTCCGGCTAGCAAGAGTGAACCCTAGAGGCCACCCACGCAAAAAACGTCCGGGAAGAAAAATGGTTCGGGCCATCCGACCGTTTCCTTTACAAGTATCTACTCAGTTGAATCTGCTCCTAGACTCTGAGTACTGTACACTCCACTTCGCGACCCACTCTTAGCCACAGACCGCAGAGCGGCTGTCCGGCAAGCAAGAGCACAAGCCAAAAAGCGGAGGGAACACAAAAAAGATTAAGGGGGCTCGGATGAAACCGAGTCGGCACCCTCCGCATAAAACTTGCAATGCTAAAAGCAAACATTTGATATACCTGCATGTACTAACTTTGTCTTTTTCATGATCATTTCCATGAACACTCGCCAAAAAACCTCCGCCCAACTTTGCCAAGTTGCCCGGAGGCTTGGGGGCTACTGACGGAAGTAATCGACCACGAGTACCCCGAGGACGGCAAGACAATATTTCAAGACATCGGGGCTAGCAAAGCCCCTCAGTCCGACTGTCCGGCCGCTCCTGCCGGCTCCCCGTCCGACTGCTCTGCCCGGCCGGCTGCCGACTGCCGGCTGCCGACTGCACCAACCAGCCGGCTGCCGACTGCAGCCCAACCCGACACCGACAAGACACCGACGAGACGGCCGTACCCAACACTATTGATGAATAGTAGCAACGACATCATCTACAGTGTATCCGTCCCTAGGCATTGTTTTATAAAGTGCACCAGGGACAAAGAGGCATGCATGCCACATACATGGGCATGGTGCCCCATGCCCACTTGCCCCCCATGCCACTACCTAGCTTAGGTAGTAAGCTAGCCCCATGCTATATATAGCTAGAAACCATCCATCCATGGGGCCGGCCAGAATGGCTCGCTGGGCACTCTCGCACACTCCACACATGCATACTAGCTAGCAAGCTAGCTAGCACACACATATATCCATTTGGCCTAGCTCCCACTTGCGCTCATATGCATATACGAGGCCAGATGCCTATGGCACTGACCTCAGATACAGCTCTAAGAGCAACTCTGTACCAGATATACTCAGACATGCAGGAGTAGGGGTGTTATCTCTCCGGAGAGCCCCGAACCTGGGTAAACTAGCGCGTGCTACTCGCATACCCGCTCCCAGGCCTATCAGCAGCAGTCTTACCCACACACTAAGCCCTTGTGGCATCTGTCGACTCGCAAGCCCCCCGTGAGAAATACCACGACAGATGGAGAGCTCTACAGGAAGCGACCAAATGACGTGTCCCTACGTTGCATCTCCTGAGAGCAAGGGAAGGAGCTACTGGCGGACATACACGGCGGAGACTGCGGGCACCACTCGTCGTCACGGACCCTCGTCGGCAAGGCGTTCCGTAGTGGATTCTGTTGGCCCACAGCGCTCAACGATGCCGTTGAGCTTGTGAAGGCTTGCGAGGCCTGCCAGTTTCATGCTAAGAAGATCCATCAGCCTGCGGGGGGTCTACAGACTATACCCCTCTCATGGTCGTTCGCAGTTTGGGGGCTGGACATTCTGGGCCCGTTTCCTCGGGCGCCAGGGGGCTATCGCTACCTGTACATCGTCGTGGACATATTCACCAAGTGGGCTGAGGTGGAAGCTGTCCGCACAATCCCGACAGGCTCAACGGTCAAATTCATCAAGGGCCTTGTGAGCCGATTTGGGGTGCCCAACCGCATCATCACCAACAACGGTTCGCAATTCACCAGTAATCTCTTCAAAACGTACTGTGCTAACCATGGAACGCAGATATGCTACGCTTCGGTAGCACACCCCGGAGCAACGGCCAGGCCGAGCGGGCCAACGCGGAGATCCTGAGGGGCCTCAAAGCCAGGGCCTTTAAGAAGAAGCTGGAAGCCTGTGGCAGGGGCTGGTACGACGAGCTCCAGTCCGTGCCGTGGTTAAACCGCACAACTGCGACCAAGCCGACTGGCGAGACCCCATTCTTCCTCGTCTATGGAGCAGAGGCTGTTCTCCCTCACGAGGTCAGGCGTCGCTCTGCACGGGTCCTGGCGTTCGACGAGACGCAGCAGGACGCCATGCGGGGGACGAATCTTGTGATGGGGGAGGAACGCCGTCGAGAAGCCGCGCTGCGAGCGGCAAGGTATCAATAGGCGCTGCGACGATACTACTGCCACAACATCCGCCCCAGAACTCTTGAGGTAGGGGATCTCGTGCTCAAACGGGTTCTCTCCAGGGAGGGGCTGCATAAGCTCTCTCCCATGTGGGAGGGCCCATTCAAGGTTGTTCATGTTTGCAGGCCTGGCTCCACGCGCTTGGAGACCTCGAAGGGGGTACCCGTCCAGAACGCGTGGAACATTCAACATCTCCGAAGGTTCTATCCCTGAGCGAGGCCTAGCGCCTAGGAAAGGCCCGGTGCCTGTGAAGCTGCTGCGATTTGGGAAAGGCCCGGTGACTGTGAAGAAGGCGAATGCCTGTGAAGCTGCTACGATTTGGGAAAGACCCGGTGCCTGTGAAGAAGGTGAATGCCTATGAAGCTGCTGCATTTTGGGAAAGGCTCGGTGCCTGTGAAGAAGGCAAATGCCAGTGAAGCTGATGCATTTACGGAAAGGCCCGGTGTCTGTGAAGAAGGCGAATGCCTATGAAGCTGCTGCGTTTTGGGAAAGGCTCGGTGCCTGTGAAGTAGGCAAATGCTTGTGAAGCTCGCCGCCCATGACACTCTCACGTAATAATGAGTGGGGTTGTACATGCCCCGGAGTCTCCGGAGTGTCGCCCTCGGGCCTCGGCGGCTCCCGCCCACGCCCGGTGGCAGCACATAGCTCCGCGTTGGTGAGAAGACGTCGAAGACTAGAATAGTACCGGACGCGGCTTTCCCATTTGCTTTCTGCAGTTGGCTTGTTTACTCCCATTTGAAGTTTTATTGGAGTTGCTGACGTTCCTGGCGTGTGATTCTTTGTCTTTCTCGCTCGCTTGCCTCGTTTTCTCACGCACAAGTCTCACGAGGGAGGTTCGCGGGCGCCCTCATGAGTGTTTTCTGCCCCAATCGTTTGGAGCTTCCCTATCCGAGTCCTCTGCGGGAGCACCCCTCCCAGTCCGTGCCCCACGGGCATCGCGACACGAGCGCAGGACCTCGGCCCATCGCCCCCACAACCAAGACCGTAAGTTACCCCTCTTACTGATCCTTGCAGGGCACGAAGCGCACGACGAGGCCACGGCCTCGGGAGGTGAGGACCGCGCCAAGCCCCACCGAGCTAAATAGTTCCCGCACATGGGTGCGCGGCGCGGAAACACAGCGCAGAAATAGCGGAAACAGCGCGATGGTTAAACAGTAGCAGTTCTAACACGCCCCCACGGGGCCCTACATTACTTTCTATTTTTGCGCAGGATAAGAAAGAAAACAAAACGGGCGCGATTCGTCCCGCGCCAACCCACAGCGAAGGCTCGAGCTGCCCCTGGGGCTCAGGCGGATCCCTCCTCTCACTTCACCGGGGCGCGACGGCGGGCTGACCCACTACCTTCACCCCGGCGGGCGCGACGGCGCGGGGGCTGGTCGCGGCCACCGCTGGAGGAGCTGCTGCCTAAGAGGGGGTCGTCGAAGGTCAGCAAACCCCAAGCACCGCCGCCTGTACGCCAGTCGCCATCTTCATCCTAGTCAGTGCCGGGGCTGGGCAGGCGGCCGTGGTGGTCGTCTTCAGGGCAGCACCCGGCACGGCGACCATCTTCCCTGAACACCCTCACTTAGAGGGTGGCGTCGCCATCAAACGTTTGCTAGCCGCGTGTCAGAGCCCCATTCCCAGAAACAGAGACCTCTAGCGAAGCCCAGGAGGCCCTGCTCCAGCAGCCGTATGCCTGGAGCCAGAAGCCGCACCGAGCGCTGCCGGCAGTTCATCTACGAAGAAACGGGGGAGCTGGAGCCAGGTGCTGGATGGGTCCGCCGACCACACGACGAACTCCGGCAGCACCTCCGCAGAGCGAAAGCGTGGCCTAGGGGGGCGCACACCCACGGCGTGCCCCCCGTCGGCAACCGGGCGCTCACCACCGCGCAGGGAACCACCTCCATGGCCGCGGGAGGCCACCATGGGGACCGTGGTATACTTGCGAGGGCGGCCTCGGCCGCGCTTGGTCGGGGGGATTCAGGCCCTGCCTGGGGGGCCTTTCCTTTCTCCGCGGCCGAGAATCTCTTTGGGGCCATGAGGACGGCGAGTAGCCAATAAGAAGAAAAGGAGCAGCAAGAAGGGACGGGCTGAAGGGGTTCACACAACCCCGTACTTATAACCGGAAGAGACCAACCCCGAGCACCACGATCGCAGGTAATCATGACCGATCTCTCTGCATGCAGGGACTTGTCAAGTCGTGCGGTCGCCGAGGCATCGTGGGGAAGTGCATACGCCCACGTCCAGTCAACCGCCACGCGGCGCCCAAGGCCGTAGGCTGTTGGGGCCCGCGGCGCTTCGCGCTTACCCCTTCGCTTCCCTGCTAGGCCAAGCCCGGGCGCGCCTTGGGCCCGGGGGCTACTGTTGGTGTTTTGGGAACGGGGGTCCCCAGACTTGCCTGCCTGCGGCCTGCGGCGTGGATCAAGTGGGGGCCCAGCGCGGCCCATCTTCATCAGCTCAAGCTCAAGACCCTCGCGAGGGGCCAAGCCTCGCAGGGCGGACGACAGGAAGCTTCCTCAGAGGCAGCCTCGTCAGGCAGGCTCGCGAGGAGGCAGAGAGATCAAGGCGGGGATACCTCGCGAGAAGCCCATGACGCAAATCATGATGATCGAGGCCAGGCGGGCGCCGGCCTGCGCAGTGTCCTTGTTTCCCCTTTGGTGCAAAGGGGGCAACACAGGCCAAGGCACCAGTCAAAGGTTACCATTCCGGTGCAACGAGACCAAGACCAGCAGAGTGGCAGGACAGAGGTCACCGTGGAGCCCAAGACGGCGTCATCACCAGTACTTTTGGCAGCCAAAGACCACCTTTGGTCAGGATAACTTGTACTAGATGTTCCCCTTCAAAATGGCCAATTGTTGGTGCCCTTCCTGCTCATTATTTCGGGAGAGGCCCAGGGCCTCTATAAATCTATATCTATACTTATACTAATTACAGACTCCCAAGAAAATACCACGTTAATCAGTAATTAGAAACCGTTCATCTCGTGGGACCAAATTTAAATGGTGTAGATCAATAAATTGAATTATATCACCATGTCTCAGTTGTAAAACTAGCCTCCACCTATAGATCTATGTATAACCGTTGGACCCGTCCTCATTAATCTCCTTCCTCCGCCTTATCTCTTTATTTTCTCCTTCCTTCCTCTCATGAAACACATCTTCCCTCGCCCACAAAAAAGGCCATCTCCTCTGCCACCTCTTTTGATCTCCCTGCCATCCTGATTAATCTTTGTTGCCTCGGCTCAAGGAGGACTGGTTGCCTCTACATCTCTGTGTGCATCTGACGTAGTTATAGCAATGGCAGATCAGATTGAGGTTCTGTGCCTGGACAAAATTGCATTGACGAACTGATGGCCATGAAACAAGGCTCAAGGAGGACTGGTCGCCTCTGCGCCTCCGTGTCCTCTGTTGCTTGGAGTTTGAGTGCATCTGATGCAGTTATAGCAATGGCAGATCAGATTGAGGTTTGGAGCCTAGACAGAATTGCATCGACGAACTGATGGCCATGAAACACACAAGTATGAGTCAAGCGATCAATTAAATCAACCAATGTCGCAGTACCCTAGCGGTAGGCCGTTGCAGCTTGCTGAGAGGAAGGCTTAGGCCTGAGAAAGCAACAACATCAGAGGCCCAATGCCATGGATGTCACGGGCATGGAGGTAACATGGGATTTCTCAAGGCAGCACTGTCGGTTGAACTTGAATATCAAAAGGTTTATAGGAACATGTTGAGGTATGCAGCCATATGTTCTACACTACATAGTAATTTCGCCTTTGAATACCATGGCAGATGAACGCATATATATATATATATAGCTATGCGAGTCAAGACATAGGTTTTTCTCGCCATGAGCAGCATGGAAAATATATCCCAATCCTTCCCATGATACTGACTAGCCTTGCTCTGCATCTTGCTCGATAGCGAGATGATCTTGATCCGTATTTCCAGTTCTTCTACAATATTGATAGTAAGATTCTTCTTCTCCACAGCAATGAAAAGCAAGATGTTAGAATTAGGCATGACACATGTGCCTTCCAGATCGTAGTATAAGAATCCTAATCCTACTTAGACATGTGCTATTGGCCTATATATACATGTACTAAATTGCAACAACCCATTCAGAAATATAGTGAAAAAGAAGGCACTAGAAGTGGAATTAACCTGTATTACACGTGTGTTTTATATGTTTCCAGCAGGCGATAATCGATTAGCATGTGCCTCAAGTGCATGCATGTCTAGACGTGAATCCATCAGGCATTACATGTGTGTTCTATCTATGTGTGTGCAGAAGGCAAGAATTGATTAGAGTGAGCCTCGCGTACATGGATTTCTGGAGGGAACAATCCAATGAAAAGTGTTTCCGGTACTTAGCTTGGCTTAGGTACTTGCACGTTCTGCCATCAGCCAAAAGCACCGGCAAAGAGCTCCCCGTACAACCGTGTCATGTATTTCAGCAGAGCTAACTTAAGATTCTCACTTGACCAGGTCAGAGACCGAGTCTTTTATGTTTTTCAATATGCTACTTTCATCATTAAGTTTATGTGAACATCCAAACACAAATCTGTCAAATATTTATACGCGAATAAGAAAAAATAGTGACACTATTGCCACAAAATAAACCTCGATATGGTTATAAAGATAAAATTAGATAACTAGCCCGTGCGAATGCACGGGTTAACGACTAGTATAACTAGCCACACAGAGTAGAGGGACATCTAGAAATCTGGTAGAGCCCTAGCAGAGAGAGAGGGAGGGGCGACCGAACTCACCCTAGCAGTTCATCGCACCAACTCAAGAACACCTCTCGCGAGGCTGTTCTTCCCTTGTACTATTCATCATCAGCCCTTGAGGCAATCCACCACACCACACACTGGAGTAGGGTATTACACCACAATGGTGGCCCGAACCAGTATAAACCTCGTGTCGCTTGTGTTGTTCGTTGTTTCCAGCTTAGATCACGCGAGAAGATTGGACATAGATCGGCAGGGGAGAGATCTCCGTGCGCACCCCAATGTTCGAACCTCAAGGGTCTGCCGGAACCTGAGATCCGACAGAGTCACCACGTTGATCAAGTCTTACAGTAGTAACGATTGTAAATCCATGGTTTGTGTGTAGTATGACATCCGTGGAGCCTTGATGTATGTAAAGGGAAAATTGTGCACTACATAATCTGTAGCATAGCGAGGGATGTTCTACAGAAAATGGTAGGATTGTTAAAGAAAATATGATAACATGCAAATATGAGCCCAAATTGAAAGAACTGTGCATCAGTTGAAATCGAAGGACAAAAATCTATAATTAAATAGATAGGGTAAACATGATGTCATGGAAAAATGAGAGTAATCGAAAGAACAATACATCATTAATTTGCCTAATAGAGAAAGAAGAGGGGGGAAATCCCCTTAGACGTATATGGTGCATGTGGCACCTTTTATCCAAATGTAGCAATATTTAGAATATGTTTAGGAAAGTAGGCCATGCAAACCAATTTAGGGTGAGATTGAACATATCGCATGCGCTCAAGTTATCTGGTACGGAGAGATGGAATCTCTAGCGGCGGTCGCAAATTCCTGAACTGTCGACGCACTGTACATTCTATGAATGAAAGAAAACCCTCAAATTAGCTCGAATAAAAATGAATTCATGATGATTTCTGCCGGGTGATTAAAGGGGGCAGATGAACTGGGATAAGAGATGAGATAATATCTCGTTAAACTAGTTAGCTTTTCGTCCATAAGAATGAACCCTCAGTACGACAGATTCCCCAACTGAGCGGAGCTGGGTCGATCGTGAGCAGCATCGAGAAAGTCGATGATGATAGGCGGCTGCAAGTTGAAGTGGCGAAATGCGGTGGGCTTTGCCGGCAGCCTGGCGGCGGCAGGCGGCGAGCTAACTGTTTACCACCATGATAGGCGGTGCCATGGCATAGATGCGCAGGAGCTTGTGCAGGTGTGAATGGGAAACGTATCGAAGGGGCCGAGGGGGTGGCGGGCGGGGTGAGGGTTTTTTGTGACGTGGGGATGGTGAGGGTTTTTTTTGAATTGGGTGGTGAGGGTTTTCTGTCCCATAGAATTTTGGGGGCGGCAGTTTGCTAGAGTGAACCGTGTGTGATTGACGTAGTAGGCAAAATGAAAGTCATTGCACACTGTTCCAATTTTGGGAACCGTGTGTGATTGGCGTACTATCTCCATCCTGGTTTATTGGTCCCCCGTTGTAATTTTAACAAAATTTGGTGAAATATTTAACATACTCAGACATAGATAATAAGCGTACACGTAGATAAGCATAGTTCAACCATAAGTAGTACATAGTTCAACAGTATTAAGCATACTCAAGCGTACATATATAGTTCCATCCATCCCACATCTCATCTCATAGGTCGGCACGATCCCGAAGCTTCTCCAGGTACTCGGCGTACGCGCCATGCACCACCTTGCGAGAATACTTCTGCTTGAAGGAGCCAAAGGCCCATCCTCTTGCATGCACCAGAACACTTAGATACGTGTCATGAAGCTTATGGTTGCAAAATGGGCATCCATAGCCGTTGTTCCAGGTCCTAATACCCCTGTTATGCATTCCCGCATAAAGCTCCCACGGGATTTGCCTATTGTACCTCCTATGGACATCTTTATCCTCGCTTTCCACATTGTCAGACAACACCTATACAAATAGTAAAACAAATTTGGCATCGAATCAATGATTACATGCCGTGAAGTAGGATTAGGAATTTATGGCTATTTATTTATACATATCCAAAGATTATGGTTCGATTTTTAAGCGCAGTCGTCTATGTACAGACCAATCTTGAAGAAAATAATGACACAAACATATGTAGGTCAATGAAAATCAATTGTCAAGCCCTGGCTAGGAATTATTAGCATGAACACTAAACCTAATCTGATTACTAGCAGAAATCATTTGCATAGATGAAACAACTAATCACTTATCACATGTACCATTCAACCAATCAATACACTACACGGATCTAACGAAACTTACTCAGATTTTATGGATTGGGAGAACATAACCATAAGATTTCTATTCCAAAAAGGGGGGAGGCAGGAGTAACAAGAGAAACCCTATGATCTATTTGACTGACACATAAATAGGTATAGATGACTAACCAGCTGTCCGTCGTCGTCGGAGTCGTCGCCGGAGTGGTCGTCGGAGTCGGTGTGCAACTCCACCTCCGGTTGTGGAAGCTCGACACCATCGACGACGTCAGGGTACAGTGATAACTCGCCGGCAGTGACGGCAACCTCTATCTCCATCTCCATGCCATGCTCCGGTGTGACGCCCCGAGTCCGATGTGCCAGGTGTATTCCAGTTATTCGCTATTGTTGTCTTGTCATTCGCTTGTGTGTTGCATCTTGCCATGTCATCATTGTTTGCATTGCATCATGCCTCTTGCCATTTTTCATTTCATCATAATCACCATGTGCCTTGCATTTTTCATGATGTTGTCTTGCTCTATTCTTGTCGTTTATATCAACCCCTTCCCATCTCTCTCAAATCTACCCATGTATCATCACCGCCTTCTTCCTTATTATTCCTTTCATTTTTGCTAGTGCCATTTTTTGTCGTCCATAAATGTTCATTATTTTCCTATAAACCATACACCTTTCCTTTAACCCCTCTGTCAAAATTCATATCATTTTAAGTTTTTTTGGTTGGGTTCAAAAATGGTTCAATTTTGAATTTTAATTCAAACTTGAATTATTTTTCTGTCCTTAAAAACTCCCAAACCACTTTTATTAAATCGGGCATATTTCATGGTTCCTAGAAATATGTCCCTCTCTCCTCACATCCATTCCAAACCCTCTGTACTTTCTTTCTATTTATGTTTATGCAATAAATAGAAAAGAAAAAAGGTAAATCAGAAAAGAGAGAGAGGAGGAAGCCCAGTCGGCTCCTTGGGAAGCCGAGCGAGGCCGGCCCATTTGCTCCAGGCCGGCCCAACCATCCCCTGGAGGCCATCCAATACTCTAACCCTAGCCCGCACCCTGCTCGTTCCCCATCTCCCTCGATCCCTTCCTCCACCGCCGCCTCTCCCCGTCGTCGCTCCTAGCGCTCGCGCAGACCCCTCGATCCCACAGCACCGCAGTCTGCCTCGTCCACTCCTCCTCGAGCAGCCCCGCTAGACCCGCGCCCGGATCTCCTCCTCCCCGTTCGTCCTTCTCACCGGGAGCCCGAGCTCCGCTAGATCCCCCTTGCCCTCGCCGTTCAGCACCGGCGCCGCCCTGCTGCTTCGTCCATGGCCTCCACCGCCCCTTGAGCTCCAGACTCACCCGAACTTCGCCGACCTCCTGCGATTTCGTCGCCTGAACCGGCGTCACCAGCCTCACCGGAGCATGGCGCCTCTACCTCTCCTCTAATCCCGCCTGCACGCCTCCGCCTGCTGCGTCGCCGGAACTTCCCGCTGCCAGCACCACCGAGCCCCTCCATATTGTGTCGTCCCCGTCGTCCGCAAACACCAGAAGCTCCATGCTTCCACTCGGTCCTCCTCGAGCTCCTCGGCTCCCTCCACCGGAGCTGCCAACTCCTGCTACCTCCTCTGCCTCGCACCTGCTTGTCATCCTTGGGATCCGCGAGCAGCAGCTCGGAAGCGCTCCAGCAGCGTACCACATCGCCCTTCGTGCACCTCCGCTTTCTGTTGATGCTAAGACCGTGGCTCTAAGACCGTATCCGGTTCGTCAAGTACCATTGTCTCGGATTGCGCCAAGTACCACGACGCCCAAAGCCCGCAGATCCGTCAACTTCGATTACAACATGTGTACAACTACACGGACTTGCCAAGTACCGCTTCATGTCGGCAAGACCCGCAAGTCGGACCCCGAACGATCAACGACTCGTGGACCATGTACAACTTCAAGCGCCGAACACCCGGGTAGCACAAATGCCAAGTACCCTAGAGACCACTTGGACGTCAAGTACTGTTGAACCGCGAAGACTCCATGGACGTCAAGTTCCTCGAGTGACCCTGAACATCGACGGAAACTTGTGCGACTAAGAACTTGAACCACTACCGTCTAACCCCGAAGGACTCAGATTCGTCAAGTCCCCCTCCGAACCGGGAACCACTACTTCCGCTAACATCGAACCTGAACCATTTGAAAAAACGCACGTTTCAAAGGTATAACCCCGAGACGACTGTCCGAGAACGGATGCTTGCCTGTGTTGTATGAGATGCACCACTTTGCTTGCACCGTGCCAGTAGAGTCTCTCGCTTCCATGCCATCGACTCATGGGACACCCGATATTCGGGAGCGCCCCACCATCTTTTGCACGCATCCGCACACTTTTTCTTTGCATCGGTATCTCAATCGAGTTATCGGAACCGGAACGTTGTCGTGGCACCGTTTTTATTATCGTTGCCGTGGCACCCCTTTTGTTTCCGCCACGATGACAAATGATCATGTCAACATTTTCAGAAGTTGCATATAACTTGTTTATGTCATTCGCATCATGATAACAACATTTAAATGTTCAAATTTGTTGTTGCATCAAAGTGCTAAATGACATATGGGGATTTATCGGAATTGTCGTTTGTTATTTCCGGCCTCATTTAAACTTGCCTAAATAGTTAATTTAGTTATGTTTCACATCTTGGCCATGTTTAACAACATTTAATATTGTTGGGTACATAAACGGGAGAGAACTAAATAAATGAATGTGGTGTTTCGTCAATATGCAACTCGTTGCATATTGAGCTCCACTTAATTTGTACTATGCTTGTTGCACTTTGACATGCCATGCCTCAGTAAACCGGACATGCATCATACTTGGTTGAGCATCATGCCATGTTTATGTGATGGTTGTTTACTATGTTGTTTGCTTCTTTCCGGGTTGCTTCTCTCGTTAGCTTTGGTTTCGTTCCGGGGTTGTGAGGATCCATTCGACTACGCCTGTTTGTCTTCTTCATGGACTCATTCTTCTTCCTTGCGGGATCTCATGCAAGATGACCATACCCTCGAAATCACTTCTATCTTTGCTTGCTAGTTGATCGCTCTATTGCTATGCCGCGCTACCTACCACTTGCTATATCATGCCTCCCATATTGCCATGTCAAGCCTCTAACCCACTTTTCCTAGCAAACCGTTGTTTGGCTACGTTACTGCTTTTGCTCAGCCCCTCTTATAGCGTTGTTAGTTGCAGGTGAAGGTGAAGCTTATTCCATGTTGGAACATGGATATTGTTGGGATATCATTATTATATCGTATTTGCTTTAATGCATCTATATACTTGGTAAAGGGTGTAAGGCTTGGCCTTATGCCTGGTGTTTTGTTCCACTCTTGCCGCCCTAGTTTCCGTCATACCGGTTTTATGTTCCTTGATTTTGCATTCCTTACGCGGTTGGGTGTTATGGGGACCCCTTGACATTTCGTTTTGAATAAAACTTCTCCAGCAAGGCCCAACCTTGGTTTTACCATTTCCCTCATCACCACCTATACTTTTCCCTTGGGAGTCATGCTCTCGAGGGGTCATCTTTATTTTAACCCCCCCGGGCTAGTGCTTCTCTAAGTGTTGGTCCGAACCAGATCCACTTGCGGCGCCACCTCAGGGAAACTTGAGGGCTGGTTTTAGTTGTACGTAGTGTTCATCCGGTGTTGCCCTGAGAACGAGATATGTGCAGCTCCTATCGGGATGTCGGCGCATCGAGCGGTCTTGCTGGTCTTGTTTTACCATTGTTGAAATGTCTTGTAACTGGGATTCCGAGTTTGATCGGGTCTTTCTGGGAGAAGGAATATCCTTCGTTGACCGTGACAGCTTGTAATGTGCTAAGTTGGGACACCCATGCAGGGTTTGAACTTTCGAAAGCCATGCCCATGGTTACGTGGCAGATGGGAATTTGTTAATATTCGGTTGTAAAGAACTTGACACTTCACTTAATTAAAAATGAATCAACCGCGTGTGTAGCTGTGATGGTCTCTTCTCGGCGGAGTCCGGGAAGTGAACACGGTTCTTGTGTTATGCTTGAACGTAAGTAGCTTCAGGATCACTTCTTGATCACTTCTAGTTCACGACCGTTGCGTTGCTTCTCTTGTCGCTCTTATTTGCGTAAGTTAGCCACCATATATGCTTAGTGCTTGCTGCAGCTCCACCTCACTACCCTTTACTACCCATAAGCTAAATAGTCTTGATCTCGCGGGTGTGAGATTGCTGAGTCCTCGTGACTCACAGATACTTCCAAACAGTTGCAGGTACCGACGATACCAGTGCAGGTGACGCAACCGAGCTCAAGTGGGAGCTCGATGAAGATCTTGATCATTGTTATGTGTCTTTTCTGGTTAATCAGTAGTGGTGCCCAGTTGGGACGACCGAGGATCTGGCATTTGGGGTTGTCTTCTTTTATTTTGGTTCCGTAGTCAGACCTTGACTGTATTCTGGCTGATGTATGGATTATTTATGTATTGTGTGAAGTGGCGATTGTAAGCCAACTCTTTATCCATTTCTTATTCAGTACATGGGATTATGTGAAGATTACCCCTCTTGCGACAAACCTACCATGCGGCTATGCCTCTAAGTCGTGCCCCGACACGTGGGAGATATAGCCGCATCGTGGGTGTTACAAGTTGGTAATCAGAGCCTTCCCCGATGTAGGAGCCCCCTGCTTGATTGAATCACTAACGTTGTTGAGTGTAGAACAAAATGTTTTGAGTCTTAGGACTATATATATCGGAGAGTGGGATTCTTTTTACTCCTCAGTCCCTTCGTCGCTCTAGTGATGCCTCTTGACGTAGAAGTTTTGACTCTTCTCTCCTCAAATTTCACGAATTTTTTTAGGATCACGCGCGTATCTTGGAATCGTTCCGATAGTCTTGTGACGAGAACATTGTTCTTGGTGCCTCCTGACATTTAGGGGTTGTGGCAGTGTCCCGGGGAGTTGAGCTCTGAGGTGATGTCGTCACAATTTTATCGTTGCAGTTCTGGAATACCTGAGTTCGCCGACATCGAAAATCTCTTTTATGCATATGTTGGTGAGATAACCTCGATGCCACCCAGTACTGGGGTGGGAGTTTGTCAGTATTGCCATAACTCGTATAACGGATGCTTTTCGAAGGTTGAGGTGAATGATTTCTGAAGGTTTCTTGGTTATGTGTTAAAGGATGGATATAGCTGGATGTAGGATTTCCTTGTTTTGGGTGAGATATTATGCTTCCCCTGTATCCCCAACACCTGATTGCATAACCAAAAAGTTTCAGGAGTTTATAAGTGGGAATTCAAGTATCACGTAGGATATCCTTCCAACAGACACATGATACGATATGGGGTCTATCATATGTTTGTTTCCGGCTTATTCTGCAAGCTAATCCTTTGTTTTGTTTTGGTTTGTGGTATTCGAGTTGCTTCAAAGTCAAATGTTGATTTCATACCTTGCCAAAGCGGTGCTCTCATATTTCTATGTGAATACTAATCCTTCATGATAATCGAGATTGTCATGTCAATTCTTTTTCATCCGGCGTGTTTCTCTTCAAGTGCATCTAATCATTTTAAACATCCGCAAGTTCAATTCTAAGTTCTCTCAACAGTGTTCGTTTCATCTACCCCCAAGTTGTCTTTGTTTTCCCGCCCACCCACCCTTTTTCTTCAAGGATTCCAATTTCTCAATCAAGTATCCTTTTATTGATGGGAAGCCTCTCAATTCTTTTCCGTCAATGTTCTTATCCGGTGATTCTCAGGAAGATATTAACGGAGCTTCAAGCTCATTATTCTTCATTCCTTTCTTCTCCGGTGGATTCAATTCAAGCTTTGTCGATCATACCCTTTTCCTCCTTTCGAATGCTTTCTCACACCGGTGCACCTCTTAATCATTCACTTCTCGCTATTCGTGTGTTCTAGAGTGTTGAAGATATCTCAGAAGGCTCATCTTTTCATGCAAGATCCGTTCAACCTATTTCGAGGTTGTTATATCATTCAAGCCATTTAATTCAACCGGCGCAATCTATCTTTTAAATCGTTCAATGGTGTTTCTTTTGAGTGGGCCCTAACCCACAGGTCTTTTCCCAGGATCTTACCTGACTCTTTTAACTTTTCCAGAGCTATCCTCAAATTCTTTCAAAGTTTGACGTAAAAATGAACTTTCATCAATCAAATGTCTTTCTCCAAATCTTTCAAATTCTTTGCATCGTTGGTTCAACCTTTCTATTTTTCATTCTGGAGTGCCTCAACAATTCAAGGTGGTGTTTCTCATCGTCATTCTCGGATTTTAAAGACCGAAGAAGAGCTCCTCTTAAATTCTTACCCATTCTTCCAAAGATTCATGGTTCTATCGTTATGCCATCCTCTCATATTTGTTTTTGATTGTGAGAATTCTTTTCACCCATCCGGAGCATTTCAAGAGTCTTTTCAGTTTGATTCTCTGAAGGCCATCATTTCAGATTTATTCATTCCAGCTTACAGCTCTCGTTCTCCAAATCTTACCGGCGCATCGCTCAAACATCCTCTAATCAGTTCATGATCTCTTCGTTCACTTGTATCTAAATTCTCTCAAGCATCTTCATTTATTTGCTAATTCTTCCTGGTGTTTCTTTATCATTTATTCGTTCATTTTCAATTCTTACGGGGGTTCTTCCAAGATTCTTCTTCCTTCGTTTATCATATCAATTTATTCGTTGTTTCAAATCCTTCCGTTAGATCGTCAAAGACCTTCCCAAGTTGAGCAATATCTCTATTCAATCATTTTTTCAATGAGAATAAGTAGTATGTCAAATCCGTTGCGTGTCACAAATTTAAATTGGTGAAGGATACGCATAACATAATTCTTATTCTTGCTTCATCCAAGTGATTGACTCTTTCTTCCGGAGTTTGTTAACGATGAGTAAATTCTCGGTTCGAGATGCTTCATCTTTTCTTTCCCGGAGTTCCAAGATCTCTCAATTATATCATCGTGAAGCTCCATCTAATCATTGCAAGGCTTCAAACTTGTTCGCTTCAAACCTTCAATTCTTTTATGTTATCATTTCCTATCCGGAGTTCTTCATGGAGGCTCTACATGGTGGTTCATCAAGGATTCCTTTCATTCTTCAATTGTTCTTCAAGTTTTCTCTCAAAGCTAAGATCCGCCAAGCTATACTCAAAATTAAACAGGGTGCTCAACACATGTTTTGTTTTGAGGAGTTCAAGTATTCTTCATCGTGCATTTCTTCCTACCTTATCTCTTGAGATGGTGTTATGTCATCCTTGTTAATTTCCCTTCGTGTTTCATGATTCATAAGTTGTCCGGAATGACATATTTTAAACCCATCATTTTCAATTCGTTCATGAGATCCTTTGCAACCCATCAATCTCTTCATTGGAGTTATCTTGGGTTATATTTCACCTAAAACTTTCCCTAAGGATTGTTGCTATTTATGGTGCTTATAAATGACCCAAGTTCTCATTTATCCTCCTGGTGAAATAAGTTTCTCGTCTCCTTGTTGATATCAATCCTATCTATTGTTTTCGTTAGTGGCAGAATTTCACCCTAAGATTTCGAGATGTTTTCCATAAGCCCACAACAAGCTTACTCTTTTCATTGTTGGTTTTCCAACAACTCCGTTCAACGCTTCTCCTAAAGATGCTTTTCAAGCTCATTTGAGGTAGAAGATGTTGTTTTCTCCTCCGTCCGTTTGATTCCATTCTTACATTAGTTCAGGAGGCATTGTGATGTTGCTTTCTTCGACCCATCATCTTGTTTTGTCAAGATTATGTTCAATTCCTCCCATTTACAGTCGGAGTGTTGTCCGAATTATATCATTATTATTCCTTCTTTATATTGTTTTAACCAGAGTGTTATGTCTATCATTCCTCTTCTAACCAGACTCTCATCCAATTGCCTTCATTTTGCCAAGTTCATATGCTATGCCTTCCTTTTCCAACCGGAGTGTTGTCGTAATTGATCTTTATCGTTCCTTGTACATCTCGTTTATACCGGGGTGCTTGCATGTACTAAGAACGTGAACCACTACCGTCGGACCCCGAAGGACTCGGATTCGTCAAGTCCCCCTCCGAACCGGGAACCACTACTTCCGCTAACATCGAACCTAAACCGTCCAAAAACGCACGCTTCAAAGGTATAACCTCGAGACGACTGTCTGAGAACGAATGCTTGCTTGTGTTGTATGAGATGCACCCCTTTGCCTGCACCGTGTTTGTAGTGTCTCTCGCTTCCATGCCATCGACTCATGGGACACCCGGTATCCGGGAGCGCCCCACCATCTTTTGCACGCATGCGCACACTTCTCCTTTGCATCGGTATCTCAATCGAGTTACCGGAACCAGAACGTTGCCGTGGCACCATTTTCGTTTTCGTTGCCGTGGCACCCTTTTTGTTTCTGCCACGATGACAAATGCTCATGTCAACATTTTCAGAAGTTGCATATAACTTGTTTATGTCATTCACATCATGATAACAACATTTAAATGTTTAAATTTGTTGTTGCATCAAATTGCTAAATGACATATGGGGATTTACCGGAATTGCTGTTTGTTATTTCTGGCCTCATTTAAACTTGCCTAAATATTTAATTTAGTCATGTTTCACCTCTTGGCCATGTTTAACAACATTTAATATTGTTGGGTACATAAACGGGAGAGAAGTAAATAAATGAATGTGGTGTTTCATCAATATGCAACTCGTTGCATATTGAGCTCCACTTAATTTGTAGTATTGCTTGTTGCACTTTTCCATGCCATGCCTCAGTAAACCGGAAATGCATCATACTTGGTTGCGCATCATGCCATGTTTATGTGATGATTTTTTACTATGTTGTTTGCTTCTTTCCGGGTTGCTTCTCTTGTTAGCTTCGGTTTCGTTCCGGGGTTGTGAGGATCCGTTCGACTACGTCCGTTTGTCTTCTTCATGGACTTGTTCTTCTTCCTTGCGGGATCTCAGGAAAGATGAACATACCCTCGAAATCACTTCTATCTTTGCTTGCTAGTTGATCGCTCTATTGCTATGTCGCGCTACCTACCACTTGCTATATCATGCCTCTCATATTGCCATGTCAAGCCTCTAACCCACTTTTCCTAGAAAACCGTTGTTTGGCTATGTTACCGCTTTTGGCCAGGCCCTCTTTTACCGTTGTTAGTTGGAGGTGAAGGTGAAGCTTGTTCCATGTTGGAACATGGATATTGTTGGGATATCATTATTATATCTTATTTACTTTAATGCATCTATATACTTGGTAAAGGGTGGAAGGCTCGGCCTTATGCCTGGTGTTTTGTTCCACTCTTGCCGCCCTAGTTTCCGTCATACCGGTGTTATGTTCCTTGATTTTGCGTTCCTTACGCGGTTGGGTGTTATGGGGACCCCTTGACAGCTCGCTTTGAATAAAACTCCTCCAGCAAGGCCCAACCTTGGTTTTACCATTTGCCTCACCACCACCTATACTTTTCCCTTGGGAGTCACGCTCTTGAGGGTCATCTTTATTTTAACCCCCCCCGGCCAGTGCTTCTCTAAGTGTTGGTCCAAACCAGATCCACTTGCGGCGCCGCCTCGGGGAAACTTGAGGGCTGGTTTTAGCTGTACGTAGTGTTCATCCGGTGTTTCCCTGAGAACAAGATATGTGTAGCTCCTATCGGGATGCCGGCGCATAGGGCGGCCTTGCTGGTCTTGTTTTACCATTGTTGAAATGTCTTGTAACCGGGATTCCGAGTTTGATCGGGTCTTCCTGGGAGAAGGAATATCCTTCGTTGACCGTGAGAGCTTGTGATGGGCTAAGTTGGGACACCCCTGGAAGGTTTGAACCTTCGAAAGCCGTGCCCGCGGTTATGTGGCAGATGGGAATTTGTTAATATCCGGCTGTAGAGAACATGACACTTAACTTAACTAAAATGAATCAACCGCGTGTGTAGCTGTGATGGTCTCTTCTCGGCGGAGTCCGGGAAGTGAACACGGTTCTTGTGTTATGCTTGAACGTAAGTAGCTTCAGGATCACTTCTTGATAACTTCTAGTTCACGACCGTTGCGTTGCTTCTCTTCTCGCTCTTATTTGCGTAAGTTAGCCACCATACATGCTTAGTGCTTGCTGCAGCTCCACCTCACTACCCTTTCCTACCCATAAGCTAAATAGTCTTGATCTCGCGGGTGTGAGATTGCTGAGTCCTCATGACTCATAGATACTTCCAAATAGTTGCAGGTGCCGACGATACCAGTGCAGGTGACGCACCCGAGCTCAAGTGGGAGCTCGATGAAGATCTTGATCGTTGTTATGTGTCTTTTCCGGTTAATCAGTAGTGGTGCCCAGTTGGGACGACTGGGGATCTAGCATTTGGGGTTGTCTTCTTTTATTTTGGCTCCGTAGTCAGACCTTGATTGTATTCTGGCTGATGTATGGATTATTTATGTATTGTGTGAAGTGGCGATTGTAAGCCAACTCTTTATCCCTTTCTTATTCAGTACATGGGATTGTGTGAAGATTACCCCTCTTGCGACAAACCTACTATGCGGCTATGCCTCTAAGTCGTGCTCGACACGTGGGAGATATAGCCGCATCGTGGGTGTTACAAGTTGGTAATTAGAGCCTTCCCCGACGTAGGAGCCCCCTGCTTGATTGAATCACTGACGTTGTTGAGTCTAGAACAAAATGTTTTGAGTCTTAGGACTATATATATCGGAGAGTGGGATTCTTTTTACTCCTCAGTCCCTTCGTCGCTCTAGTGAGGCCTCTTGATGTAGAAGTTTTGACTCTTCTCTCCTCAAATTTCACGAATTTTTTTAGGATCACGCACGTATCTTGGAATCATTCCGATAGTCTTATGACGAGAACATTGTTCTTGGTGCCTCCTGACATTTAGGGGTTGTGGCAGTGTCCCGGGGAGTTGAGCTCCGAGGTGTTGTCGTCACAATTTTATCGTTGCAATTCTGGAATACCTGAGTTCGCCGACATCGAAAATCTCTTTTATGCAGTTGTTGGTGAGATAACCTCGACGCCACCCAGTACAGGGGAGGGAGTTCGTCAGTATTGCCATAACTCGTATAACAGATGCTTTTCAAAGTTTGAGGTGAATGATTTCTGAAGGTTTCTTGGTTATGTGTTGAAGGATGGATATAGCTGGATGTAGGATTTGCTTGTTTTGGGTGAGATATTATGCTTCCCCTGTATCCCCAACACCTGATTGCATAACCAGAAAGTTTCAGGAGTTTATAAGTGGGAATTCAAGTATCACGTAGGATATCCTTCCAATAGACACATGATACGATATGGGGTCTATCATATGTTTGTTTCCGGCTTATTCTGCAAGCCAATCCTTTGTTTTGTTTTGGTTTGTGGTATTCGAGTTTCTTCGAAGTCAAATGTTGATTCCATACCTTGCCTAAGCGGTGTTCTCATATTTCTATGTGAATACTAATCCTTCATGATAATCGAGATTGTCATGTCAATCCTTTTTCATCCGGCGTGTTTCTCTTCAAGTGCATCTAATCATTTTAAACATCCGCAAGTTCAATTCTAAGTTCTCTCAACAGTGTTCGTTTCATCCGCCCCCAAGTTGTCTTTGTTTTCCCGCCCACCCACCCTTTTTCTTCAAGGATTCCAATTTCTCAATCAAGTATCCTTTTATTGATGGGAAGCCTCTCCATTCTTTTCCGTCAATGTTCTTATCCGGTGATTCTTAGGAAGATACTAACGGAGCTTCAAGCTCATTATTCTTCATTCTTTTCTTCTCCGGTGGATTCAATTCAAGCTTTGTCGATCATACCCTTTTCCTCCTTTCGAATGCTTTCTCACGCCGGTGCACCTCTTAATCATTCACTTCTCGCTATTCGTGTGTTCTAGAGTGTTGAAGATATCTCAGAAGGCTCATCTTTTCATGCAAGATCCGTTCAACCTATTTCGAGGTTGTTATATCATTCAAGCCATTTAATTCAACCGGCGCAATCTATCTTTTAAATCATTCAATGGCTTTTATTTTGAGTGGGCCCTAACCCACAGGTCTTTTCCCAGGATCTTACCTGACTCTTCTAAATTTTTCCGGAGCTATCCTCAAATTCTTTCAAAGTTTGACGTAAAAATGAACTTTCATCAATCAAATGTCTTTCTCCAAATCTTTCAAATTCTTTTCATCATTGGTTCAACCTTTCTATTTTTCATTCTGGAGTGCCTCAACAATTCAAGGTGGTGTTTCTCATCGTCATTCTCGGATTTTAAAGACCGAAGAAGAGCTCCTCTTAAATTCTTACCCGTTCTTCCAAAGATTCATTGTTCTATCATTATGCCATCCTCTCATATTTGTTTTTGATTGTGAGAATTCTTTTCACCCATCCGGAGCATTTCAGGAGTCTTTTTAGTTTGATTCTCCGAAGGCCATCATTTCAGGTTTATTTATTCCAGCTTACATCTCTCGTTCTCTAAATCTTACCGGCGCATCACTCAAACATCCTCTAATCAGTTCATGATCTCTTCGTTCACTTGTATCTAAATTCTCTCAACCATCTTCATTTATTTGCTAATTCTTCCCGGTGTTTCTTTATCATTTATTTGTTCATTTTCAATTCTTAGGGGGGTTCTTCCAAGATTCTTCTTCCTTCGTTTATCATATCAATTTATTCGTTGTTTCAAATCCTTCCGTTAGATCGTCGAAGACCTTCCCAAGTTGAGCAATATCTCTATTCAATCCTTTTTTTCAACGAGAATAAGTAGTATGAAAAATCCGTTGCATGTCATCAATTTAAATTGGTGAAGGATACGCATAACATAATTCTTATTCTTGCTTCATCCAAGTGATTGACTCATTCTTCCGGAGTTTGTTCACGATGAGTAAATTCTCGGTTCGAGATGCTTCATCGTTTCTTTCCCGGAGTTCCAAGATCTCTCAATTATATCATCGTGAAGCTCCATCTAATCATTGCAAGGCTTCAAACTTGTTCGCTTCAAACCTTCAATTCTTTTATGTTATCATTTCCTATCCGGAGTTCTTCATGGAGGCTCTACATGGTGGTTCATCAAGGATTCCTTTCATTCTTCAATTGTTCTTCAAGTTTTCTCTCGAAGCTAAGATCCACCAAGCTATACTCAAAATTAAACAGGGTGCTCAACACATGTTTTGTTTTGAGGAGTTCAAGTATTCTTCATCGTGCATTTCTTCCTACCTTATCTCTTGAGATGGTGTTATGTCATCCTTGTTAATTTCCCTTCGTGTTTCATGATTCATAAGTTGTCCGGAATGACATATTTTAAACCCATCATTTTCAATTCGTTCATGAGATCCTTTGCAACCCATCAATCTCTTCATTGGAGTTATCTTGGGTTATATTTCACCTAAAACTTTCCCTAAGGATTGTTGCTATTTATGGTGCTTATAAATGACCCAAGTTCTCATTTATCCTCCTGGTGAAATAAGTTTCTCGTCTCCTTGTTGATATCAATCCTATCTATTGTTTTCGTTAGTGGCAGAATTTCACCCTAAGATTTCGAGATGTTTTCCATAAGCCCACAACAAGCTTACACTTTTTGTTGTTGGTTTTCCAACAACTCCGTTCGACGCTTCTCCTAAAGATGCTTTTTAAAGATCATTTGAGGTAGAAGATGTTGTTTTCTCCTCCGTCCTTTTGATTCCATTCTTACATTTGTTCAGGAGGCATTGTTGTCGGGTGGTAGGTGCGACATATGCCAACGGGTGGCTTATCATTGTGGGAGCTAGTAAGACA
The DNA here is from genome assembly GCF_018294505.1 of Triticum aestivum. Classification (NCBI taxonomy): domain Eukaryota; kingdom Viridiplantae; phylum Streptophyta; class Magnoliopsida; order Poales; family Poaceae; genus Triticum; species Triticum aestivum. The sequence goes on from NC_057812.1 coordinate 662,586,570, forward strand.
TCGCCGGTGCCTGGAAACGGGATGAGGCGAAGACATGCACGCCGGCCTCAGTGAGGCGTCTCACGGAAGCCAGCCTCCGGCCCTCTGCGAGGAGGGCGAGGCGGCGTGCCTCCAGTGCTTCGTCATCGGCGTCAGCCGGGAGGGGGACGGACAAGTCGTGGGCCGTCGCGTGCGGGGCGTCGTGGGCGCTCTCGTCGGCCGGGCCGCCGTGGCCGATAACCATCACCTCGGTGGTGACAGTATCGCGGCCGTTAGTCCGAGGAAGCGGGTCGTTGTAGATCACGACGTTGGTGGGGAAGGTGTCGAAGGAGGCCGTGTCGGAGTCGACAGGCATCGGGTCGGTGGAGCCAACCGACTCTAGATCCACAGCGGGCTCGCTGGAGACATGGAGCTGGCCGAGGAGGTTGGTGAGGTGGTCGGTGCCCGCATCAGAGGCGAGCTCGTCGGAGATGCGGGTTTTGCCGAGGAGATCGGCGAGGCTGCTCGCCGCGCAGATGCTGGTGACGCCTTGCAGCGCGTCGTGGCAAGCGCCATCAGGCGTGCCAGGCTGGCTACGCTCGCTAGGGAGGAAGAGGGTTCCCGTCCAGAATAGGTCTCCGGACGACGGTGCACCTGGCCCCACGGTGGGCGCCAAATGTCGGGTGGTAGGTGCGACATATGCCAACGGGTGGCTTATCATTGTGGGAGCCAGTAAGACATCGCCGGTGCCTGGAAACGGGATGAGGCCAAGACATGCACGCCGGCGGATCTTACCCAGCTTCGGGGCTCTCCGTGGAGATAACACCCCTACTGCTGCTCTGCGGGGTCTCCGCATGATCACTAGAATGACAAGTAGCTACACAATGCTCCTTGAGCTGTTTGGTGGGAGGAGGAAGAAGGGCACGGCTAGCTTGCTTCTTCTCCTTGTATGGTGTCTAAAACTAGCTAGGGGTCGAACCCTTTGCATGGGTGTCCCGGGGGGTTTATATAGGCCTACCCCCTGGGGGTACAATGGTAATCCGATTGGGCGCGGGGCCCAGCCGTTTGTGACTGCGCTCACCGGCTTCTGCGCCGTCCGCTGGGGCCCGCCGACTAGTGGGTCCCGCCGGCTGCCGGCTCCTCGGTCGACAGGCAGGCCCCACTGTCCAGGGCCCGGTCGGTGGCTGGTTACTGTTGCTCTATTCTGATGACGTTGGCTTCGTTGTTGTAGGCGTGGCTACAGTACCGCCGCCTGGCGGGCGATTACTGTAGCCTCACCGCGTCTTGTCTCCTTAATGTGGCATCTCCTTCAAGGAAGATGGCAAGCCGGCTGCGGGGAGCCGGCTCTCTCTTGGGCCGACTGGGGGAGGTGTGGCCGCCTTCGGGTGTCTCTCTGCCCGAAGGGGCCCACCGCCCGTGGGCCGTACTGGCCGCCCATCATGGATGGCGTCAGGGTCAACATGGCAACAGTGTTGCGTCGGGCGGGTCATGGCCACCCATACGGCGCACTGTGCCGGTCGTGCTCCGGGATTCGGGGGTGTCAGGCTTCACTATAGCCACGCCCCGTCTCATCGCCGTTAGGTGGATGCAAACTTTGAGGGTACGGTCTCGACCGCTTTATGGGAGCCGGCTTCTTGGAGTCGGCCTCCTCGCGGCCGGCTTCTCGAAATTGGTCCTCCCGTGACTTTCTTCGTGAGGGCTGAAGTCGGGTCGCCTTCCGGAAGCCGGCCTGGGTGACAGCCAGCAAGGGGAAGGCGGCCCCACGTCTTGGATTCTTGAGAGCCGGACAGGCTCGTAATTTTTTCATAAGGGCCAGGGGAAGCCGGCTAGGCTACCCATGGCTATTTACTCCGATAGTAGTCCCCGAAGCTGATCGAGCTTCGAGGCGGACAGAGGGACGAGAAGCTTGGTCAGCTTCCTACCCTGAGGAGCCGGCTTTGCTGGTGTATGCCGATTTCAGAGAGCTCCTGTGTCTTGCAGACGGGATGGTGGTTGACCCGCGTGCCGACCGCGGGCCCTCCCGTGGGCCACGTGGCGGCGGACACCTGCCAGTGCACGCGCGCGACGGGACACCGCCGCAGGCCCGGGCCCGCCACTCCTAGGCCTCGGCCCGAGCGCTGATCTTCTGCGGCCTCGGTGGACCGCTCGCCTTCCTGTGGCGACTTTATTTCGCCGTTAGGGCGTAATAAACGTGGGACGTGGGGGAGTGGGCACGATCGATCCCCACGTTCCCCCATGCCACGCCTACTCGGCTCCGCCGCGTGAGCCTATAAGTAGGGGGAGGAGGGGGAGAGGCAGAGGTTCGCACGCTCTCCCTCACTCCGCCCCTCCTCGTCTTCCTTCTTCTTCCTACTGCCGCCGTAGCTTCCCATCACAGCGCCGCCACGCCGCCACATCGTCTTGCTCCCATGGCGGTGTCGAGCTCGTGGGACGGCTCCAACGTCCACGAGGACCATGTGGAGTTCCTCCGCCAGACTCGGTGCCTGCCCGACGCCAACCTTGTGCGGGTCCGCCTGGCGCCGGAGACGGAGATCTCGCCGGCACCGGAGGAGGGCGAGCGGGTCCTCTTCCGCTCACACTTCCTGCGCGGCTTCGGCCTTCCGGCGAGCGGATTCCTGCGCTCCTTCCTTGAGTTCTACAATCTTCAGCCGCATCACCTCACTCCCAACGCGGTGATGCTGCTGTCGGCCTTCGTCTCTCTCTGCGAAGGCTTCTTGGGGGTGCTTCCCACGCTGGAGCTCTGGGGAGAATTCTTCTAGAGCAAACTCGGCACCGTCGTCGCAGGCGTGCCCGCCCCCTGCGGGGCCTACATCGCCATGAGGAGGTCAGTCGAGAACAATCCGTTCCCGCCCATCCCCCTAATCCAGTCGGTGAAGACCTGGCAGAAATTGTACTTCTACGTGAAGAATGTAGCCCACCAAGGGGACCACGTCAACCTGCCGGCTTACGTAGCCGGCCCGCCAGCTGGGAGGCAGCCCTCGTGGAGTTTCCGGTCCAGGTCCCTGTCTCAGGCCGGGAACGCTGCCGTCTCCCGGCTTCGGGTGATGATCCAGTCGGAAGGCCTGCGCGGGGCCGACTTGGTGGCCGCCTTCGTGGAGCGCCGGATACTTCCTCTTCAAAGCCGGCCCCACATGATATGTCAGATGAGCGGCCGCTTCGACCCAAGCCGGCTGAGCACCAGGGAGATGCCTCATGCGGAGGTGTCACTCATGGTTAATTACATCGCCAATTGCAAGCTCGCCGACGACTGGCGGTACGGTAAGACGCCGTATTCTCGCGCCAACCCTCCGCCTGTGGTAAGCTTTCCTCTCTTTCTTCTCTTTGTTGGTAGTCGGCTTCATGATGGACGGCTTCTGATCAGTCGGTTCTTCTTAGCAGAACCCCCTTCTTCCGCCAACGACTGGGGCAGCAGGGATAGAACGCCAGTATGCCCCCGACCGTACGGTGGACGACGTGGATGATCCGGATTTGGGGGCGGACGCCATGGAAGACGCCGTCGTGAGGGACAACACCGAGCCCGGAGGCACAGGGCTCACCGCCAGCTTCGAGGACTAGCCGGATGATGCGGAAGCCGAAGTCGCCCCGCGTCGCCAGCCGGCGGCCGACCATCAAGGCGCGCGCTCGTCCACCGCGTCGGCTGCCAGCGGCGGCGCACAGAAATGCCGGGCCGCGTCAGTCCTCTTCGGCAGTCGGCCGAAGAAGTCCAAGGCCTCCGCCGCGGCGACCAAACGAGACGAGGCGGCCGCGAAGGCGGCCTGCATCCGCAAAGCGGTGAAGCAGCCTCAGGCGGTCTCAGCGTAAGGCATCGATTGCTTGGACGCATGCTTTTCATTGTTTCTTCTGTTTGAACATTCTTCCTAACCTTTTTCCGCTTGCTGGACAGGGCGCCACTTTCCCTTGAGCGGGGCCCGGGCGGCTCCGTGGTTGGGCCGACTGGAGGGTCTTCAGGCCCCCACCGCGTGGACCTCCGCGCCGACCTCCTGGAGGCCATGGAGTGGAACGCCCATGAGGTGTGGGAGGAGCGGGAGGCGGCGGAACGGGTGGCCGCTCAGGCGGCGAAGGAGCGGGCCGACGCGGCAGCCAAGGCCCAGGCGGAGGCGGCGACCGCAGAGGCGGAGGCGGAGGGTTCGCGTAACCAGTCTTCGCTGCTCGCCATTCCCCTCCGAGCCGTGGCCCCCGACACCCCATTGCCCCTGGCGGAGGAAATCGTCCAAGACCCGCCACTGATGGAGAGGGGGGAGGACCTCGTGGTCTTCGCGGAGAGAGCGCCACCGGCAGCGCCAACCGGAGCGGGCCAAGGCAGCCGATCGTCAGCGGCGCCGGAGGAGCCAGCCGGGGGTGAGCCGGAGGTCGGAGCCATCCTCGAGGTGCAGCCGGTGACGCGTCGGCGCGCAGGGGGAGGCGCCGCTCCGCCGGAGTTGCGCCGAGTTGCGGGCGCCGGCCAGTCAGCGGAGGCTCTGGAGGCGGCCAGCACCGCCACGTCCGAGTGGACTCCCAGCGGGGGGACTGGCGAGCTGAATGTGGCGGCTCAAGAGGTCCGGAGCCGGCTTCAAGCTCAGGCCGCCCTGCTACAGCAGTACACCCAGGAGTTCCTGTCGACGCGGGCCGCTATCCGGGTGAGTCTTTCATTCTTGGCCGCTCTGGTCTCTTGATTTCTTCCGTGGGGGCGCGTCAGCGCACCCACTGGGTGTAGTCCCCGAGATTCGGGCCGACTGCTGAGCAGTCGGGTCGGATCTTTCCTGACGACTACCTTATTTTTGCTTCCTGTCTGAACTTCCAGGAATATCATAACTCCCATGCTGCCGCCTTCAACTCCCAGGCTCAGGAGTTGGGTCGGAAGACCGACGACCTGGCCAACAGCCGAAGTAAGTGCTTGTTCTTATCTGTCTCCTGTGGGGGCGCGTCAGCGCACCCACTGGGTGTAGTCCCCGAGATTCGGGCCGACTGCTGAGCAGTCGGGTCGGATCTTCCTTGACGACCTTTTCCTTATTGGTTTTTTCTCTTTGTCTTTCGGTCTTGCAGGGGCCAACGCCGACTTGAGGAGGGAGCTCGGCGAAGCATAGGCCGCCCTTCGCGCCAAGGATGCTGAGTACGCTGCCTTGGTTCAGGAGCATGACCGCCTGGCCAAGAAGCTGGCCGACCAGGAGGAGAGCCACAAGGCGGCCCTGCAGAAAGCGCAGGATAGCGAGGCCGCCCTGAAGGCGGAGTTTGAGACCGAGGCGGCGAGCTGGGCCGAGACCCGGCAAGCGCTGGATGAAGGCTTCGGCCGCATCGAGGACTTGATCGACGATAAGCCGCCTTCCTTGCTCCTCTCCTGCCCCTTGCCGCCTGGCTTTTGGCCTGACTTGTGTTGCTGCCTATTTTCTTGTGCAGACTACTTTCCCGGCTACTCCGCCTTCGCCGCCCAAACCATCGAGGCCCATCGCGAGGTGCGCCGTCAGGCGGGGGTCAACATCGCGCCGGACGCGAATCGGACACTTGAGGAGCAGCTCTTGGCTGTCCAAGCGTGGCTGGAGCCGGCTCACCAGATGCTTCGCAGGCTCCAACGTGCCGGGGCACGGGTGTTGGCCGCCCTTTGGCCCGGCGAGATGATCCCCCGCACCCCAAGCCGGACCGCCGACTGGCTGGAGGTCGCAGTCGGCCGCTTTGAAGCTTTGAAGGCGTCGGCGGCCCGTCTTGGAGCCGGGCGGGCGTTGGAGTTCGTTCGCGCTTGGTACCCAGGGCTGGACCTGGACCAGCTGCGCACTTGGTGGCTGGAGGCCGTCGCGGAGCTGGAGGAGGTGCGGCCGGCTATCGCCCAGCGTGCTTCAACAGACACCGAGTGCACCGACATCAGCATCTTCGCGCCTGAAATCAACGATGATGGCGTTGCCCAGCCAGAGGAGTGGTTCGGTCTGAACCCGGCGGTGGGCGAGGACTCGGCAGAGGAGATCGCCTCCAGCGACGAGGGCGAAGATGACGAGGAAGAGGACGGTGAACACGTCGAGCCGGCTAGTGGAACAACCGGCCGGCCTCAGGCTGACTATGCCTCCAGCAACGAGGCGCATGGAAGCGAGCACTCTGCGGGAGGCGGTGATCAAGCCGAGGTTCGCCAGCCGGCCACTCCTTCAGCCGGCACAACCGTCTCCACCGACCAGCCCGGCTCGTCAGTCGCTCCGCCAGCTTGACCTGCCGTCCTTATTTTTCCTGCTTGTTGTCCTTTGAACAATCTTTATTAAGCTTTCGCAGTTCCACCCACTGGGGGTGTATCAAACTATGTTGAATGCTGGCCTCTTGGAGGTCTTTTATGTAAATATTATTATGTGCATGTTTGGTTTCCATCCGCATATGCTTTTTATCCTTAGGCTTTTTCCTTTGCCGCCTTCCCTCTTTGGGGAGGCAAGTACTCGAGCTTTCTTGGATTGAAGTGAAGTGAATGGAAACCGGCCGGCCGGCTACTCTGGTAGTCGGTCGGTGGTAGGCGGAAAACCGGCTTTTGTTATATTAGTCCGTTGGTCCCTAGCCATTTTTCGTGTGCGCATTCTTTCCTCCTTTTGACTCTTGCCAGCCGAGCAGCCGGTTCTTCGAACTGCGACTTTGGCAAGACCTAAGCCTGGGTGTCGGCACACTACTTGTCTGACTGCAGGTAGGACTTCTAATATAACTCCAGTCGGCCAGTCCCCGGGCCGACGAGTCGAACCCGGTGCCGGACGGAACAAGTAAATGAAAAGACAAGGTCATAAGCATGATACTTTTCATTCATAGATAAAAGATGGCAGTCCCCGAGCCCTCCTAGGGGGGTCTATTGTCTCGTACTTAGTACAAAAGTTAGCGTGATACATACTGCATTTCAATTGTAAAATCTTTGAAGGAGGTTGGCGTTCCATGGTCGTTCCGACTCCTTGCCGGAGTCGTCTCTCTTGCGTGCCTTGGGCTTCTGCGCGTCGATTAGGTAGTAGGAGTCGTTGCCTAGAGCTCTGCTGATGACGAAGGGGCCCTCCCAAGGGGCCGAGAGCTTGTGCTGGCCGGCTGTTCGCTGGATCAGCCGGAGCACAAGGTCGCCCTCTTGGAAAGATCTTGGCCTGACCTTCCGACTGTGGTAGCGGTGCAAACCCTGCTGGTAGATGACAGACCGGCTGAGGGCTAACAGCCGGCCTTCTTCCAGCAGGTCGACACCGTCTTCTCGTGCTTCCTTGGCCTCCGCCTCCGTGTACATGGTTACCCGGGGCGAGTCGAACTCGATGTCGGTTGGGATGATCGCCTCGGCACCGTACACGAGGAAGAAAGGAGTGAAGCCGGTTGACTTGTTTGGGGTAGTGCGCAGACTCCAGAGGACAGCCGGCAGCTCATCGAGCCAACAGCCGGCTGAACGCTCCAGTGGTACGACCGGTCGGGGCTTGATGCCGGAGAGGATGAGGCCGTTGGCTCGCTCGACCTGGCCGTTTGACTGCGGGTGGGTGACGGACGCTAAGTCCAGCCGGATACCTTGTGTTGTGCAGAAACGTGCCAAGGCTCCTTTGGAAAAATTTGTGCCATTGTCGGTGATGATTCTGTGTGGCACGCCGTACCGAGTTGTTATGTCTGCGATGAATGTCACAGCAGTCGACCCATTTAGCTTCTTGATCGGCTTTGCCTCAATCCTCTTGGTGAATTTGTCCACGGCGACGAGCAAATGTGTCATGCCGCCGCGCACCGTCTTGAATGGCCCCACCATGTCCAGTCCCCAAACGGCGAAGGGCCAGGTGAGGGGAATGGTCTTGAGTGCCGAAGCCAGCATGTGTTGCGTGGAGCCGAAGAGTTGGCACCCTTTGCAATATTTAACTAATTCTTTGGCGTCATCCAAAGCAGTCGGCCAGAAGAAACCATGGCGGAAAGCTTTGGCGACGAGTGATCTTGAAGCCGCATGGTGGCCGCATTCTCCTTGGTGGATGTCTCTGAGGATTGCAATGCCCTTCTCTTGCTCGACGCACCGTTGGAGGACTTCAGTGACACTGCGCTTGACGAGTTCTCTGTTGATGATTGTGTATGCTTTGGCTCGACGTTGGACTTGTCTTGCCTCTGTTTCGTCAGCCGGCAGATTTTGGTTTACCAGGAAGTTGAGGATGGACTGAGCCCATGACGGAGCCGCGACTTCTCCTACTGCCAATGTGGCTACTGCCACCAGGGTGGGCGGGCTCGGTGGTGAAATGCTGGAGTCGGCCGCCGGCTGTTGTGTTGGTGCAGTCCCCGGGCCGGCTACTGTAGTCCCCGAGCCGGGTGTGGCAGTCCCCGAGCCGGTTGCCGAAGTCCCCGGGCCGACTACTGAAGTCCCGGGGTCGCCTGCTTGGTTCTTCGAGCCGGACCCGGCCGCGTCGGGGTCAGGCGGTACGAAGATGGAATCGGACTCAGGAGACGGCTTGATGCACGGCTTGAGGAGGCGTTGTAGAGCGACGCCGGTCGGTATTGCTTGCCGAGTGGAGCCTATTCGAGCCAGGGCATCGGCTGGCTCGTTGTCGGCTCGCGGTACATGGAGGAACTCACATCCTTCAAAGTATCCGCTGAGTTGCTGAACCAGGAAATGGTAGCTTGCCATATTTGCGTCCTTGGCGTCCCAGTTGTCGGATGACTGCTGAACCACCAAGTCCGAGTCACCATAACATAGGATCCGGCGGATGCCGAGTTCCTTGGCAAGCCGGAGCCCGTGTATGAGTGCTTCGTACTCGGCTACATTGTTGGAGGCGGCAAAGTGAATCTGCAGCGTGTATCTAAGCCTGTCGCCTTTGGGAGAGGTAAGGACGACGCCGGCTCCCAAGCCGGTGCGCATCTTGGACCCGTCAAAGTGCATGCGCCAATGGGTGGAGTCAGGAGCCGGCGGCAGGTACTGGGTCTCGGCCCAGTCGACGAGGAAGTCGGCCAGTGCTTGGGACTTGATGGCGGTGCGGGGCTGGCAGAAGATCGTGTTAGGGGCCAGCTCGATGGCCCATTTCGCCACCTGGCCGGATGCATCCTGGCTGCCTATGATCTCGGCCAGCGGGGTGGTGCATACGACTGTGACGGGATGCTCTTGAAAGTAGGGCTTCAGCTTCTTGGTGGTGAAGTACACGCCGTAACACATCTTCTGGTAGTGCGGGTAGTTCTGCTTTGAGGCGAACAGCACCTCGCTCAAATAATACACCGGCTTCTGGACCGGCTGGGCTCGGCCTTCTTCTGGGCGTTGGACTACGATGACGGTGCTGACCACCCGGCTGGTTGCGGCAATGTAAAGGAGCATGGGCTCTTTCTCAGTCGGCGCCGCTAGGACAGGCGGCGTGGCCAGAATCTTCTTCAGCTCGTGAAAAGCTTGGTCGGCCTGGTCGTTCCACTCGAAGTGAGTGTTCTTCTTCATGAGGCGGTAGAGAGGGAGAGATTTCTCTCCGAGCCGACTGATGAAGCGGTTCAAGGAGGCCAAGCATCCGGTGAACTTCTGGATTTCTCGAAGCTTGGTGGGGATCGCCATTCTCTCGATGGCCTTGATCTTCACTGGGTTGCATTCGATGCCGCGTTCGGAGACCAGGAAGCCTAGGAGCTGGCCGGCTGGCACTCTGAACAGGCATTTCTCGGGGTTGAGCTTGATTTGGAAACGGCGTAGGTTCTCAAATGTTTCTTTGAGGTCTTCCAGCAAGGTGCCGTGCTTCTCCGTCTTCAGCACAATGTCGTCCACATATACATGAGCGTTCCTGCCGAGTTGCTTGAGGAGGCACTTCTGCATGCAATGCTGAAAAGTGGCACCGGCATTTCTCAAGCCGAATGTCATAGTCAGGTAGCAGAAGGCTCCAAATGGCGTGATGAAGGCGGTCTTCAGGCGGTCAGCTGGGTCTAGCTTTATCTGGTGATATCCTGAGTAAGCATCCAAGAAACTCAACAGCTCGCATCCGGCCGTGGAGTCTATCACTTGGTCAATCCTTGGCAGGGCAAAGGGATCTTTAGGGCAGGCTTTGTTGAGGCTTGTGTAGTCTATACACATGCGCCACTTGTTGTTCTTCTTTAACACGAGGACCGCGTTGGCAAGCCACTCTGGAAAGAAGACTTCCATGATGAAGCCGGCTGCCAGAAGCCGGGCTATCTCCTCCCCTACAATCTTTCTCTTTTCCTCTGATAGTCGGTGAAGGGGCTGCTTGAATGGTTTCGCGTCTTCCCGGACGTGTAGTTTGTGCTCGGCGAATTCCTTCAGAACACCCGGCATGTCCTTGGGGGACCATGCAAAGATGTCCCGATTCTCACGGAGGAAATCGGCGAGCTCGCCTTCCTATTTGCTATTCAGGCTCGCCCCGATGATGGCAAACCTCTCGGGGTGCTCGGGGTCAAGGGGTACCTTCTTGGTTTCTTTGGCCGTCTGGAAAGATCCTTGGGCATCATACTCCTTGGGGTCGGGGGACTGGTTCGGCTGCTTGCTGGCCATGGCCACGACCCGGTCCAACATCTTCTTCTCTTCGGCGATCACAAGGGACTCGGCCAGCCAGCTGCTGGCGGCAGCGCACTCCGAAGACTTCTTGTAATCGCCGGCTACGGTGATGACGCCCTTGGAGCTTGGTATCTTCATCTTGAGGTATGCATAGTGGGGAACTGCCATGAACCTGGCCAAGGCGGGTCGGCCAAGCAACGCTGGTAGGGGCTCTCCAGGTCCACCACTTCAAACCAGATTGCTTCCCGGCGGAAATGCTCCTTGTCCCCAAAGAGTACATCAATCTTGATCTTGCCAATGGGGGTGCAGGACAAGCCGGGTACGATGCCCTGAAACACTATCCGAGTAGGCATGAGCTGCTTCGTCTTGACATTTAGCTTCTCCAGGGTGTCACGGTACAGGATGTTGATGCTGCTCCCACCGCCTATCAGCACGCGGGAGAAGTGGGCAGTGCGTCTATCCGTCGCGAGGGTGTCTTCCAGGACCAACGCGTAAGAGCCGGGAGACGGCATCACCTCTGGGTGGTCGGCCCGGCTCCAGCTGATGGGTTTTTTGGCCAATGCATGTGTCCGGCGGGGTTGGCAGCGACAACGCTGACTTCCTGGTGCTCTCGGCGTTTGCCGCGCCGGTCTTCGAGCTGGCTTGTAAAGACGATGTAGGTTGCTTGCTCGTCGGGGAAATCGTCGTGCACGGCTCCGACTGCGGGCCGAGCGGCCGGAGGCGGCGGGCCGGCAGGTGGAGGCGGCGCGAGCCCCTCGCCTTTAGAGATTCGGGTGAGCCAATGGCACTTCCGGGTTGTGTGGTTGGATGGCTTTGCGCCGGTATGGAATTTGCATGGGGCGTCGAGAGTTTGCTCGTAGGAGAAAGCCGGCTGCCAAGCCGGCCGGCCGCCCTTGGGCTTCTTGGGCGCGGGCCGCCCTTCAGGCGGCGCGTCTTCGACCATGGCCACCTGCCGGCTGGCGGGAGGCGGCGCAGGGCCCTTGCGCTTGTGGTCGTTCGGGTGTGGGCGCTGGCCGGAATCCCCTACCGGCGTCTTGGGCGCCGGGTTGAGTACTTTCCCGGACGCGTCTACCCGGAGCTCGGTCTTCATCGAAGAGTCGGCGGTGGCGTATTTGTCTGCTATGTCCAGCAGCTCGTCGAGGGTAGTCGGCTCGTCGCAGAGGAGCTTGTGCTTGAGGAGGGTGCCTTCTCGGCATCCGGCAGTGAAGTATTCGATGGCTTGCACCTCGTGCACCCCCTCGCAATAATTGCGAAGCTCGGCCCAGCGCGTGAGGTAGTCGCGAGTGGACTCGACTGGGCCCTGTACGCACAGGGAGAGCTGCCTGGGCTTGGGAGCCCGCTTGTAGGTGCTGGTGAAGTTGCGGATGAAAGCTTCGGTGAAATCTAGCCAGCTATTGATGCTGAGAGGCTTGAGGCTGTTGAGCCATGTCCGCGCCGTGCCTTGCAGCATGAGGGGCACGTACTTCACGGCAACGCGCCGGCTGCCGTTGGCTATGCCGACCGCCGTGGAATAGTCGATCAACCAATCTTCCGGCTTCACGGAGCCGTTGTACTTGGGCGTGTCTCTTGGGAGCAAGAACCCTTTGGGGAAAGGCTCGTCGTGGATGCGGGGCCGAAGCAAGGCGGGCCGACATCGTCTTCTTCTTCCAGCGCCAGGGATCGCGCCAGGCGGTCGATCCGATGGCGGGCGTCGTTCTCGCCGACTCATTCGCGGCGACCTAGTCGGCCGCTGAGAGTCGGGTGCGCCACTGGCGGCAGGGTGGGATATCTCTCTCCATGGGCTCGAGGCGGAGGCGGGTTGCCTCACCATTCCATGGCTCGGGGATGGCCGTCCGCGTCTCGCTCGATGGAGATTCGGGTCTGGCTTCGGCTGGCTGCCGGCTCTTTCTCGCGCCGCGCACGGGTGTTGCTCGTAGTCGGTGTCTGGGACGTCGCGCCGTGATCTCGGCGCGGGGGAGGGCTTCTCGCGCGGGCGTCGCCTTCGTGCCATTGTGCGGCCTCGTCAATCAGCTGCTGGATGCGCCAGGTCATGTGGGGGAGTTCTTCGGCCTCCAAGCCGTCCAACTCATCCACGGCCTCCTGGGCGGCATGCAGGTTCTCGAGCGGAGTGGCATAGACTAGGCGGTCGACTCCCAGCGTGTCGGCGATGACGGCGCCGCGTTTCTTGACAACGCCGGCCCGGCTTGGCCCGCCCGGGGCCGGCGTGCCGAAGGCGGTGCGGTCTGCTTCGCGCTGGTAGGCCTCAGTAGGCCTCAGTGAGGAGGGTGAGGCAGCGTGCCTCCAGTGCTTCGTCGTCGGCGTCAGCCGGGAGGGGGACGGACAAGTCGTGGGCCGCCGCGTGCGGGGCGTCGTGGGCGCTCTCGTCGGCCGGGCCGCCGTGGCCGATGACCATCACCTCGGTGGTGACAGTATCGCGGCCGTTGGTCCGAGGAAGCGGGTCGTTGTAGATCACGACGTTGGTGGGGAAGGTGTCGAAGGAGGCCGTGTTGGAGTCGACAGGCATCGGGTCGGTGGAGCCAACCGACTCCAGATCCACAGCGGGCTCGCTGGAGACATGGAGCTAGGCGAGGAGGTTGGCGAGGTGGTCGGTGCCTGCATCAGAGGCGAGCTCGTCGGAGATGCGGGTTTCGCCGAGGAGATCGGCGAGGCTGCTCGCCGCGCAGATGCTGGTGACGCCTTGCAGCGCATCGTGGCAAGCGCCATCGGGCGTGCCGGGCTGGCTACGCTCGCTAGGGAGGAAGAGGGTTCCCGTCCAGAATAGGTCTCCGGACGACAGTGCACCTGGCCCCACGGTGGGCGCCAAATGTCGGGTGGTAGGTGCGACATTTGCCAACGGGTGGCTTATCATTGTGGGAGCCAGTAAGACATCGCCGGTGCCTGGAAACGGGATGAGGCAAAGACATGCACGCCGGCGGATCTTACCCAGCTTCGGGGCTCTCCGTGGAGATAACACCCCTACTGCTGCTCTGCGGGGTCTCCGCATGATCACTAGAATGACAAGTAGCTACACAATGCTCCTTGAGTTGTTTGGTGGGAGGAGGAAGAAGGGCACGGCTAGCTTGCTTCTTCTCCTTGTATGGTGTCTAAAACTAGCTAGGGGTCGAACCCTTTGCATGGGTGTCCCGGGGGGTTTATATAGGCCTACCCCCCGGGGGTACAATGGTAATCCGACTGGGCGCGGGTCCCAGCCGTCTGTGACTGCGCTCGCAGGCTTCTGTGCCGGCCGCTGGGGCCCGCCGACTGGTGGGTCCCGCCGGCTGCCGGCTCCTCGGTCGAAAGGCAGGCCCCACTGTCCAGGGCCCGGTCGGTGGCTGGTTACTGTTGCTCTATTCTGATGACGTGGGCTTCGTCGTGGTAGGCATGGCTACAGTACCGCCGCCTGGCGGGCGATTACTGTAGCCTCACCGCATCTTGTCTCCTTAATGGGGCGTCTCCTTCGAGGAAGATGGCAAGCCGGCTGCGGGGAGCCGGCTCTCTCTTGGGCCTACTGGGGGAGGTGTGGCCGCCTTCGGGTGTCTCTCTGCCCGAAGGGGCCCACCGCCTATGGGCCGTACTGGCCGCCCATCATGGATGGCGTCAGCGTCAACGTGGCAACAGTGTTGCGCCGGGCGGGTCATGGCCACCCATACGGCGCACTGTGCCGGTCGTGCTCCGGGATTCGGGGGTGGCAGGCTTCACTGTAGCCACGCCCCGTCTCATCGCCGTTAGGTGGATGCAAACTTTGAGGGTACGGTCTCAACCGCTTTATGGGAGCCGGCTTCTTGGAGTCGGCCTCCTCGCGGCCGGCTTCTCGAAATCGGTCATCCCGTGACTTTCTTCGTGAGGGCTAAAGTCGGGTCGCCTTCCGAAAGCCGGCCTGGGTGACAGCCAGCAAGGGGAAGGCGGCCCCATGTCTTGGATTCTTGAGAGCCGAATGGGCTCATAATTTTTTCAGAAGGGCCAGGGGAAGCCGGCTAGGCTACCCATGGCTATTTACTCCGACAATTGTGATGTTGCTCTCTTCGACCCATCATCTTGTTTTGTCAAGATTATGTTCAATTCCTCCCATTTATAGTCAGAGTGTTGTCCGAATTATATCATTATTATTCCTTCTTTATCTTGTTTTAACCGGAGTGTTATGTCTATCATTCCTCTTCTAACCGGACTCTCATCCAATTGCCTTCATTTTGCCAAGTTCATATGCTATGCCTTCCTTTTCCAACCGGAGTGTTGTCGTAATTGATCTTTATCGTTCCTTGTACATCTCGTTTATACCGGGGTGCTTGCATGTACTAAGAACGTGAACCACTACCGTCGGACCCCGAAGGACTCGGATTCGTCAAGTCCCCCTCTGAACCGGGAACCACTACTTCTGCTAACATCGAACCTGAACCATCCGAAAACGCACGCTTCAAAGGTATAACCTCGAGACGACTGTCCGAGAACGAATGCTTGCTTGTGTTGTATGAGATGCACCCCTTTGCCTGCACCGTGTTTGTAGTGTCTCTCGCTTCCATGCCATCGACTCATGGGACACCCGGTATCCGGGAGCGCCCCACCATCTTTTGCACGCATCCGCACACTTCTCCTTTGCATTGGTATCTCAATCGAGTTACCAGAACCGGAACATTGCAATGGCACCATTTTCGTTTTCGTTGCCGTGGCACCCCTTTTGTTTCCGCCACGATGACAAATGCTCATGGCAACATTTTCAGAAGTTGCATATAACTTGTTTGTGTCATTCACATCATGATAACAACATTTAAATGTTTAAATTTGTTGTTGCATCAAATTGCTAAATGACATATGGGGATTTACCGGAATTGTTGTTTGTTATTTCCGGCCTCATTTAAACTTGCCTAAATAGTTAATTTAGTTATGTTTCACATCTTGGCGATGTTTAACAACATTTAATATTGTTGGGTACATAAACGGGAGAGAACTAAATAAATGAATGTGGTGTTTCGTCAATATGCAACTCGTTGCATATTGAGCTCCACTTAATTTGTAGTATTGCTTGTTGCACTTTGCCATGCCATGCCTCAGTAAACCGGACATGCATCATACTTGGTTGCGCATCATGCCATGTTTATTAGATGGTTGTTTACTATGTTGTTTTCTTCTTTCCGGGTTGCTTCTCTTGTTAGCTTCGGTTTCGTTCCGGGGTTGTGAGGATCCGTTCGACTACGTACGTTTGTCTTCTTCATGGACTCGTTCTTCTTCCTTGCGGGATCTCATGAAAGATGAACATACCCTCGAAATCACTTCTATCTTTGCTTGCTAGTTGATCGCTCTATTGCTATGCCGCGCTACCTACCACTTGCTATATCATGCCTCTCATATTGCCATGTCAAGCCTCTAACCCACTTTTCCTAGAAAACCGTTGTTTGGCTATGTTATCGCTTTTGCTCAGCCCCTCTTATAGCGTTGTTAGTTGCAGGTGAAGGTGAAGCTTGTTCCATGTTGGAACATGGATATTGTTGGGATATCATTATTATATCTTATTTACTTTAATGCATCTACATACTTGGTAAAGGGTGGAAGGCTCGGCCTTATGCCTGGTGTTTTGTTCCACTCTTGCCGCCCTAGTTTCTGTCATACCGGTGTTATGTTCCTTGATTTTGCATTCCTTACGCGGTTGGGTGTTATGGGGACCCCTTGACAGCTCGCTTTGAATAAAACTCCTCCAGCAAGGCCCAACCTTGGTTTTACCATTTGCCTCACCACCACCTATACTTTTCCCTTGGGAGTTGCGCTCTCGAGGGTCATCTTTATTTTAACCCCCCCGGCCAGTGCTTCTCTAAGTGGTGGTCCGAACCAGATCCACTTGCGGTGCCACCTCGGGGAAACTTGAGGGCTGGTTTTAGCTGTACGTAGTGTTCATCCGGTGTTTCCCTGAGAACGAGATATGTGCAGCTCCTATCGGGATGCCGGTGCATCGGGCGGCCTTGCTGGTCTTGTTTTACCATTGTTGAAATGTCTTGTAACTGGGATTCCGAGTTTGATCGGGTCTTCCTAGGAGAAGGAATATCCTTCATTGACCGTGAGAGCTTGTGATGGGCTAAGTTGGGACACCCCTGCAGGGTTTGAACTTTCGAAAGTCGTGCCCGCGGTTATGTGGCAGATGGGAATTTGTTAATATCCGGTTGTAGAGAACATGACACTTAACTTAACTAAAATGAATCAACCGCGTGTGTAGCTGTGATGGTCTCTTCTTGGCGGAGTCCAGGAAGTGAACACGGTTCTTGTGTTATGCTTGAATGTAAGTAGCTTCAGGATCACTTCTTGATCACTTCTAGTTCACGACCGTTGCGTTGCTTCTCTTCTCGCTCTTATTTGCGTAAGTTAGCCACCATATATGCTTAGTGCTTGCTGCAGCTCCACCTCACTACCCTTTCCTACCCATAAGCTAAATAGTCTTGATCTCGCGGGTATGAGATTGCTGAGTCCTCGTGACTCACAGATACTTCCAAATAGTTGCAGGTGCCGACGATACCAGTGCAGGTGACGCACCCGAGCTCAAGTGGGAGCTCGATGAAGATCTTGATCGTTGTTATGTGTCTTTTCTGGTTAATCAGTAGTGGTGCCCAGTTGGGACGACTGGGGATCTAGCATTTGGGGTTGTCTTCTTTTATTTTGGTTCCGTAGTCAGACCTTGATTGTATTCTGGCTGATATATGGATTATTTATGTATTGTGTGAAGTGGCGATTGTAAGCCAACTCTTTATCCCTTTCTTATTCAGTACATGGGATTGTGTGAAGATTACCCCTCTTGCGACAAACCTACCATGCGGCTATGCCTCTAAGTCGTGCCCCGACACGTGGGAGATAAAGCCGCATCGTGGGTGTTACATCCGATGCTTTAGCAGCCCTGGCGTTGCCACTCCTGCTGATGAGGCGCTTCGGCGGCATGCTCATACACTGATGGCTTTGAGGACTGAGAGTGGCGTCGAGGATGCAAGCGGAGAGAGAGGATTGTGTGTGTGTAGCGATGATGGGGGGTGCGGCCGCTCGGGCGCACCATTAATATGGAGTAGTGGGAGTTGTGGGAGAGAGGCGGGTGGCGGTCAAACCGATGGTTCGCCTCCCAGTGAGCCTGCGCACCGGACTGCTAGCATGCCTACCAAAGTTTCACACAGCTACTCGCAGGCCTCCCGATGACACTGCGCAACGAGCACGCCTCTGTCAATTCACACACCTGCATGCATGCCTCCCCGTCTGCCTGCATGGCGGACGCGTCCCGTCAACTCACGGCTGCTCGCACGCCACACGGGTCGCGCGGGGGCACGTATATGTTTTTCTATTTAGATGATTAATGCTACCGCTTTATTGCTTAACCAAAGCATGGCACGTATGCATTGTTTGTCTAACGCTCACGGTTCGAATAAATAATCCATTTGGGATATTGGTTCCCAATTATGAATAATCTCACATCTGTAATTAGATAAAGATTACATCAAAACTGGTCTCAAATTTGACAAAAAAAGTACAATGCCACTTTGTATTGGTGTTCATATTACAACACGATAAGTTTCATGAACTTCAAATAAGTTTTGGATGTACTAGAATTTAAAAATCAAGATTCTCAATGTTTGAAATTTGTTGCACGGGGAGCAAACATGCACCCAGTGAGACACATGTGTTTTTGCAATCCATTTAGGTGCACTGTCACGTGTGCATGTAGCTTAAATTTGATTTTTGCACATTATACCCGTAGAAAATTAATCAATGTACTAAAACGTCTTAATGATCTCTGTGATTTTTTTGAAATTAAAACGTCCCTCATTTGGTAACATGTATGTTCACCGTGGGATAATTAATTTAACATGCATCATAGTTGCGGTAGATTTGCGGTGTGTGTGTGGGTGTGGGTGTCTGGGGGTGGCGGGTGGCTCGCGGTACACTACGAGTTGTGAGCCATCGTGTGGGTTGGCCGTTTTGTTAGGCAGGCCGGTGCCACATCAGAGTCGTGAACTCGTTATTTAAAACATTACACAACCCTGTCATACATAAATGTTTTGGCCACATGCAGTCGATAGTTGTCCTACACGACACTCGATACTCGCATGTGATGCTTTCTGTGGGCCCGCGAGGTCATCGTCCATCACTTTGACGAACAGCCGACAGTGAGGTTAATTTTACCAGCAAGGTAGAATCTTTTTTGTTTGTGTTATGCTGGTATATAGTACGCGTCGAAGAGGTGAGAGGGGACTAGCATATATACTATACGTACGCGTCCGTGACAAGTACACCTCACTCAGTGTCGGGCCTTTTTAGTTTCCGAGGCACGTGCCACATCAATATTGTGAAATTGGTTGTTCAAACATCACACAACACCTTTTTGGGCCACTTGCATATCCTAGCTAGGACACTCACGTGTGACGCTTCCATCTGTGGGCCCACGAGACCATCGTCGATGCATGCATGCATCACTTTGACCTACATCGGGAGATGTCAATTAATTTCACCATCGATGAGGATTCTTTTGGGTTACATATATTATTGCAGGAGCATATAGTATGCGGTGAAGAGGGGGGAAGGGGACCATCATATGTAGTATGCTTGATATGAACCTCGATCCGTGTGGGTGCATGGTTTACGGTTTTTGAGGCATGTGGCGCATCAAAGTTGTGCATTTTGGATATTCAACATATATATGTTTGGCCCACATGAAAAGCGGTGGTGGTTGTCCTCTCGCACCCACTTAAGCGGTTATCAGCGATATCGATGCTTTACATTTGTGGGCCCGCTTGGTTCATCACTACTTTTTGCCTGACAACAAGACGGGTTAATTTGACTTAGGAGGGGATTATTATTTTTGCTCTGGGATGACATGCATGATGCAGCTTGAGCACACACACATGCATGTGTATGCATGAATCCCTCCCATCGAGTCGAAGAGGCTAGTACAACGACACATCATGAACCGATCTCGCTCTGTGTGGGGAACTAGTGTATGATTTTTGACACATGTGCCACATCAATGTTGTGTATTCAAACATGCATGCACACATCACCTCCATACATATGCATGTAGTGGTTGCCTTCGAATGGTACACTCCCTCACGTGGTTATCGGCAACAAGCCTATATATTTGTGGCCCCGCGTGGGCATCCATGATCACCTGACCAACAACAAGATAGGTTTACCATGGCAGATTCTTCATTTGGTTCGTGTTATCGTAGTATAGGTCATGGTGAGATTCAGGCCTAATTAAGTTTGAGCGCATATACTATGCACGCATGCATGCATGAATCCCTGTCGTTGGCTTGAAGTGTTGTGTAACATACATTTGCATCGTTAACCTAGCCCTCACTCAGTCTGGGGATTTCTAGTTCGAAATCACGGTGCCACATCAAAGTTGTTCCATTGTTACTCAAAAACACACCTCTCCATACATATGTTTGGTCCACACGCATGCAGTGGTTGTCTTCGGGGACTAGCTACTTGCGTGATTATTGGCGAGCTTGCCCATCTCCGGGGTCACATGAACGGCCATCACTTTGACCAACAACAAGAGAGAGGTTGTACGACCAAGGTGGATTATTCTTAGTCTGTTTTACGATCCATCTTGGTGAGATATATGCCTCTCTGGCCTGCCGACT